>NC_081366.1:6890000-7190000 GCF_030684315.1 Stegostoma tigrinum | reverse complement strand
GAATGGTGATTCTGACATATGAGGAGAGGTTGACTAGTTTGGGATTGTTTTCACTGGAGTTCAGACGAATGAGTGGGAATCTCATTGAGACTTACAAAAGTCTAACAGGACTGAACAGGGTAGATGTAGAGAGCATGTTCCTAAAGGTGGGTGTGCCCAGGACCAGGGGTCATAGTGTGAGGATTTGGAGTAGACAATTTAGGGCGGAGATCAGGAGACATTTCTTCACCAAAGAGCGATGAGCCTGTGGAATTTATTATCACAGGAAGTAGCTGATGCCAAAATATTGGATGTCGTGAAAAGGCAACTAGATAAAGTACTTGGGGCGAATGGTATCAAAGGTTAATGGGAGAAAGCAGGATTAGGTTCTTAAGCTGAATGATCAACCATTATCCTGAAGAATAGTGGGAAAGCTCGAAGGGCTGAATGGCCTCCTCCTGACCCAATATTCTATTATTCTTTCTTTATATATAATGTACTACATATATGTATTATTTGATGCACTATTAGTTGAGTGCAAAAACCAAACTTATTTTCTCCTGTTAAACATCTTCAGACTTGTTTGACCATGCTTCATTGAGTATCCATTGTATTAATCATACAAGCAAAAGATGTAACAAGCCAGATTTGATTCTAGAATATGACTATCCGGTAATGCCAACCATTGAAATTAAAGCTGAAACAATTGGTCTTTTTTTTTGGCCTCGTGAAACTATAACTAAACGCTAATCAAACTTCTGAAATAGCTTTAAGTAGCTGGAGCTAAACAATCCCAAGTCAGGTCAGATCAAATCTCTGCAATGCCGTCAAATCCAGTCATTACTAATGGTAGACAATTAAGAATTTAAGGGGCACAACCACACTCGTGAAGCCCAGAACACAGGCTGAAATGATAAGGTTGAAATATTTGCAATTACCTTCAGCGAGAAGTGAATGAAGTGATCAACACATCTTGGCCTCTTCCAAACGCGTTGAGATCTTTTGTTCTCGCACTTGCCGCGCTAACTGCCTTGTTTTCCATGATAGCTACAGTTACGTGCCACCTGTCTGACAATGCGAAAAATTGGCAAAGTCTATTTCTTAAAGAGTGGGAAAAAATCAGCAGGCTCATGCTCCCTCAGTAACTTTCGGTCACAAATGATATATTATCCTCAGTAAGCTGCTCAAGATGGTGGCAGACAAAGAGTTACAGAGAAGAGTTTAAATGAAAAAAAAAGTCCCTGATATTCTTTACAAGTTAGAAATAGCAATTTTATTATTTAACCCTAACAGTGAACAAATTAACAGAAAAAGTACCAAACCAAGCGATTCCGCCCGACTCCTCACTATTCACTAACAAGCCCCACTCATATAACCAGAGTAACAACAAAACAAAGCTTAGTTTCGCGAATTCTGGTGCAGGGAATCCAGTTCCAGAGTAGAGGCTGGGGCAGAGAAGCAGGCCTGAAACAGTGGCTGATGCAAGGAAGTAAGGCTTGAAGCAGAGGCTGGTGCAGGGAACGAGTCCCAGAGGAAATTTACCCTGGAGCAACCAAGAGCCAGTGCAGAGAAATTTGGAGGCTTGGATCAGAGCAGAGATGGATGTTGGGATCGGGTCTGGCGTGAATGTTCAGTCCACGTGTGGAAACTCCTGCAATTTAATGTTCATTTGTAATTTGTTTATCTGACTGTAATGTCCATCCTTTTCACTTCATTATACTCTAATTTACACTGTGAATCGCTGTAATGTTATGCAACTATTCTCTTTTATTCCTCTTTTGTATCTAAGATTTGTACCTAAGTACTTTGTACCTATGGTCGAGTCCTAAGACGTGACACTGTAAAATATTTTACTGTACTCCTGTACTTCTGTACTTGAATAAATGTGATGATAAAGGATACTCTATCTAGTCTATTCTATCCAGCGGTTCTACTGTGTTTCTTTTCAAGTAATCATTGCATACTTAAAGAGGATAGGAATCAATGAAAACTCCGCACTTTTAGACTCCACTTGGAGAATTGTGTACAGTTGTGGCACGACATTACAGGAAAGATGTGAATGCAAGGTTGAGAATGCAAATGTGAAGAATTGCCCAACGAATGAGGAACTTCAGTTATGACGATAAATTGAAGAATTTGGGACAATTCTGAGATGATAGCACAGAGGTTTGGTGAAGGTTTAAAAAATCATGAACAGGCTGAACGTATTATATTGAGATAGGAGTTGTTCATGCTCATGAAAGGAACAAGGCGGGGGTGGGGGGCAAATATTTGAATAGATGTTCACGTATCGTGTAGGTGGAAAGGAATGCATCATGTGGAATGTGGCAAATGCAATTTCATTTGAGGTATTCAAGGACGCATTGGAAAGCTATTTGGATATAGTTAATAAGCAATGATATGGGAGGCAGTGATGGAAAAGTGGAAATTATCACTAGATATTGATGCTTGTCTAAACAGCTAGTGCAGGCACAATGGGCCAAACAGACAACATCTATGACTTGCAATTGTGATTTTCTGAATCTGTGTTGTTGTCATACTTAACACAAAGAAAGCTTGTAATGCTTGTTTTATGACAATAGTTTTGGCCTAAATTTGAGCTGCATTGGTTCTTCAGTATAGTGTTCTCGGGCCAAGCAGTTTCCACTGCTGCATGGTCTTGTCAGAAATGGATATGTATATTTATGAATGTGTTGTGATCTTTATCATTGCTAATCTTCAAGTAGTGAAGTGCTGCATGTATATATGCACAGCCTCGTCTGCGTTGATCCTTCGACTGCTGAGTTACATGTATTATTCTTGGCACACAGTTGCCAGTTAAAGCATCTACAGCAAGAGGAAAGGTAATGTTCTGCCTTGGTGTTCAAGCGACAATTGATAAATACTCCAGCCATAAAACCTTGATCATTTTGATCCTAGTTTAACTCAGTTGCTTAAATGGCCGTTTTGCTAATGCAGAGTAATTCTAACACCATAGGTGTGTTAAAAAGAAAAGAAAAACAGTGAACTGCGCACACTGGAAATCAGAAACACGAACAGAAATTGCAGGAAAATCTCAGATGGTCTGGCAGTATCTGTGGAGAGGAGTCAGAGCAAATATTTTCTATTCAGCGACCCTTTTCAGAACTGATTGCAGCTTGATAGAGTTTTGTATATATGTTGAAGATGTGATGAAGAAAGGGGTTGAGGAGTATATGTTAGGTTGAGAGGGAGCCCAGATAGAGAAATTAACAGTTGGACAGACAAAGGGATGGGTAAAGGCCAGCTGGGAAAGCCTGGACCTTCTCCTATGTCCTTACACAGATATTCACATAACAGGTCTTGTTACCACAAGAAATTCTACCACAACCCAATGTCAGCTATTAATGATCCACATCTGCAGCTGTTGATTCTCCCTGGCTGACATTTACCCATTCCCTTGTCTACCTAACTGTCGTTATATCTCTTTTGGCTCATGTCCACCAATTATTTACTCATCACCCTTACTCAGAACCCCTCTTCTACACACATACCAACTATTTCCTAGCTACAGTCCGTTCTAAAAATGAATCACTGAACTAAAAAAGTGTTCACTTTTCTTTATCTCCACAGATGCTGCCAGAACTGATTACTTTTTCCAGAAATTTCAGTTTGTGCATAAGTTCACTCCTCATATTAGCTGAAGGGTTCACATCCTCACACTCAACTATTGCCTGAAGTCGCTGCTGATCATCACTTTTGAATGAGACAGCAACTTATAAGGCATTGCCAAACTTCGCACTCAATTTCAATTAAATTAACAAAGTAAATTCTATGGCAAAAAGAGGGTGTCCAAAGACTCCTAAATACTTCTTAAAAAAGAAAGAAAAATGTAGGCGTTCCAATGAACACTGACGACATGCCTGGCTGAGTGTGCCACGAGTTACACCCAGTAAACTCAAATTGTGTCAGGACAAAATAGTGCACTTCATTGCTATGCCAAACAGTGCTTTAACATTTACTCCATCCATTACCAAAGTATTCCTTCAGCAATGTGTACCATACACAAGCCACAAACAGCGTCTCAAAAAACCTCCTGGACCTGTATTTTCCAAACTCTCAACATTTATGACCCAGAAGATGACTGGGTGCAAACACATGTTTGCCTAATGCTTTGCACATTTGTTGCAAGCTAAACATTATCAGTGTTCCACTGTTGATTTGTGTTGCTGAATAAAAATCTTGGAATTATCTTCCAATAACATTGTAATTTTTGTTTCAGGCATTAGTCTGATTTATAAACGCATTGACATGGAAAGTGCAATGTTGTGAAAAGACCAACTATAACCAATTTATGTTCAAATGAATAATCTTTGTAATGAAGCAAAGTCATCCAGATATTGAGGTGGAGGATTACTTCCTTATGTTGCATCTTGAAATGAGAGTCTGCTCTCTTAATTGTGTCTGACCCACATGTGACTCCGGGTCTAATCAATAAGATTGGTAGTTAACCCTGTCTGAAATGGCCGAGTAAACCATTCAGTTCTAGCTCACTGCTTCCCAAAATATTTCAGAAATTACCTGCTTGACTTCTCCGACTGTTCATTTTATTCTGAAAATTGTTAAGAGTTAGTTCTTCAAAAAATTCACACAACAATATCCAATAAAAATCCAATTTCTTTTGGATTGCTTTGCTTTCTTAGGTAAGGAAGTCTTTTAAATGTATCGCCGCACAATAATTTTAAAGATGATCATTTGCAATTCCTTTACCTCACACTGTTCCAATATCACAGGTATCCTTAGGACCAAATAAACCATCAACTTCTGTTTTGAGAGTGTGCCACGGCAGATCATTAACAGTTTTCTGGCGTATTTTGACATTTAAATGTATCCCCAGTTGACTGCACAATTGTTTAATCATAGTGTATCAAAGAGTTACCACTGGGTCGGAATTTCAAACTGAATCGATTCTCAGGTGTTAAATATACTTTAAATGCACTTTTGTTAAATTGGTTACATCAAAGTTAACTTTATTTGTTTGAAACTACAACTTCCTTTCAGTTACAGAGTTATCGAGATTTACAGCACGGAAACAGGTCCTTTGGACCAACTCATCCATGCTAACCAAATATCCTATGTTAATTGATTCTCATTGGCCAGTAAATGGGCCGTATCCCTCGAAACACTTCCTATTTATATACCAACCCAGGTGCTTTTAGAATGACGTAATTGTACCAGCGTCCACCACCTCCTCTGGCAGCTCATTTCATACATTCGTCACAGTCTGCGTGAAAAAAGCTGTCCCTTCGGTTCCTTTTAAATATTCCCACCTCACCTTAATTTTATACCCAAGATAATGGGAACTGCAGATGCTGGAGAATCCGAGATAAAGTGTGGAGCTGGATGAACACAGTAGGTCAAGCGACATCTAAGGAGCACAATAGCTGACGTTTCGGGCCTAGACCCTTCATCAGAGAGGGGGATGGGGAGAGGGTTCTGGAAAAAATAGGGAGAGAGGGGGAGGCGGACCGAAGATGGTTCGAGGCGAAGATAGGTGGAGAGGAGACCGACAATTTAAAGTGGTGTGGATGGAGCCTGAAGAGGTGAGTATAGATGTGGAGATAGGGAGCGGATAGGTCAGTCCGGGAAGGACGGACAGTGTATGGGACGGGATGAGATTATTAAGTAGGAAATGTGCTGCTTGAGGTGGGAGGAGTGGATAGGTGAGAGGAAGAACAGGTTAGGGAGGCAGGGATGAGCTGGGCTGGTTTTGGGATGCAGCAGGGGGAGGGGAGATTTTGAAGCTTGTGAAGTCCACACTGATACCATTGGGCTGCAGGGTTCCCAAGTGGAATATGAGTTACTGTTCCTGCAACCTACGGGTGGCGTCATTGTGGCACTGCAGGAGGCCCAGGATGGACGTGTTGTCTAGGGAATGCGAGGGGGAGATGAAACGCTTCACGACTTGGAGGTTCTGTTGTTTATTGTGAACCGAGTGTAAGTGTTCCACAAGGTGGTCCCCAAGCCTTCGTTTAGTTTCCCCAATGTAGAGGATGACACAACGGGTGCAGCGGATACAGTATACCACATTGGCAGATGTGCACGTGAACCTCTGTTTGATATGTAAAGTCATCTTGGGGCCTGGGATTGGGGTGAGGGAGGAAATGTGGGGACAAGTGTAGAACTTCCTGCGGTTGCAGGGGAAGGTGCAGGGCGTGGTGGGGTTGGAGGGGAGTGTGGAATGGACAAGGGAGTCCCAGAGAGAGTGGTCTCTCCGGAAAGCAGACAGGGGTGAGGATGGAAAAAATGTCTCTGGTGGTGGGATCCGATTGTAGATGGCAGAAGTGTCGAAGGCTGATGCATTGTATCCAGAGGTTGGTGGGGTGGTACGTGCGGACGAGGGGGATTCTCTTTTGGCGGTTATTGCGGGGCGGGATGTGAGGGATGTGTTGCGGGAAATGCGCGAGTCATGGTGGAGGGTGTTCTCGACCGCTGCGGGCGGGGGGGGGGTGCGGGGGGAGGGGGGCGGGGTGAGAGTTGCAGTCCTTGAAGAACGAGGATATCTGAGATGTACGGGAGTAGAATGCCTCATCCTGGGCGCAGATGCAGTGGAGGCAAAGGAATTGGGAACAGGGGATGGAACTTTTGCCGGAAGGTGGCTGGGAAGAGGTGTATTCTAAGTCGCTGTGGGAGTCGCTGGGCTTGAAATGGATGTCGGTTTCTAGGTGGTTGCCTGAGATGGAGACAAAGAGGTCCAGGAAGGTGAGGGATGTGTTGGAGATGGTCCAGGTGAACTTGAGGTTGGGGTGGAAGTGGATGAACTGTTCAAGCTCCTCTCGGGAGCACGATGCGGCGCCGACACAGTCATTAATGTACCGGAGTAAGAGGTGGGGTTTCGGGCCAGTGTAGGTACGGAAGAGGGTCAGTTCCACGTAACCTACAAAGAGGCAGGCAAAGCTTGGGCCCATGCGGGTACCCATGGCTACGCCCTTGTCTGTAGGAAGTGGGAGGAATCGAAAGAGAAGTTGTTGAGGGTGAGGACGAGTTCGGCTAGGCGGCTGAGGGTGTCGGTGGAGGGGGACTGGTCAGGCCGGCGGGACAGGCCCCATGCAGATGACCTGAAGGCCATTTTTCCGAAGGAAAAAAATGTTAATTGATGAAGCAGTTGATGATGGTTAGTATTAGGACACTTCCCAGTAAACTCCTGCAGCGAGGTCTGGAACTGAGATGACAAAGCTGCATCAAGAGTAACTATTTTGTTTTGTACCATGTATGACTTCAAACAATGGAGAGTTTTTTCCATGTTTCTGATTGATTCCAGTTTTACTTTGGCTCCTGAATGCCAAAGAAAATTCTGAAAGGCAAAGACAACAGGCTACATTCAGTTCTTTTTGTCATTTAGATATATTACTGATCCGACATTGCCCTGTCTGAGCAATTTTATCTGTGCATTTTTATATTATGATCAAAGTTTAAAAATTCCAGAAGTGAATGTTTAAAATTGCTATTACAAAATTTGAAACAGATGTTTTGCAATTCCTACGTTTCAATTGCATGATGAAAGAACCTCTATGAAAAAGTTTTCCAAAATATGAACTGTTTATAGTTAAAAATCAAAGTGAGAAGTTTGTATTACATAAAAGGATTTCATGGAATATTCTGCAGATTGTAATACATTAAGGAATCTACGGTCTGTGTTCATGCATTACCATTTTGGACATAAGTTAATATCACAAGAGTAGATCCGATTTATATCAGGCAATTTCATACGACTGGAATGTTTTGAAAATTTTCATTGCAATGTCTTTTCTTTGAAATTCATAGAAATTCGTTCTCCATCAATTGGCCCTATTAAAAAAAACTGTTTATTTTTAACGTTGGTTTTTATCATTTTCAAAAATGATAAAATTACAGTCTATTTGCAAGAAGTTTTCATGACTATTCACATAAGAGTCAGTCACAAGAAAGAGTAGAGTCAAATGGTGGCGAATATTACAACTCCCCATGTTTCATGTGCCTATTTCGAACAGGCTCCAGCTATCAATTTATTCCGTATTCGGATATGTAACAGGAAGTCAATCGGACGAATTGAATTAGTATGCTTACAACGCCTGTGGACAGATCTGTGGTCAACTTTGCGGAAGTTTACAAATGCGTAAGGTGCCAGCCAGTGATAACGCTCACTGAGCCAGATATCCGAGCCACCTATGAACATTATGCAAAGAAGGGTGCGAAATATATTGAGATAACAAAGTGTGGAGCTGGATGAACATAGCAGGCCAAGCAGCATCAGAGGAGCAGGAAAGCTGACGTTTCGGGTCTAGAGCCTTCTTCAGAAGATCCTTTTTCTGAAAATGGGTCGAGATATGAGATGAGGGTTATGGATGAGGTTGTTGACTTGCTCGCCGAGCTGTGATGATGTCACGTAGCATGGTGACGAAACGTCTGGACGAAAAAGAAGCCAGCTGAGCGAGCAAGTCAACAACCTCAATAAAAGTAGAAAACGTGAACTGGCGGGACAGGCCATTCCCCTTCCGTTATACCACTGTTGATGAAAGAACTCCCAACGGTCTCTTAAGCCTAGCCATTGCAGTACCTCGGCCTGCACAACCTCTCTTCAAAAAAGGACGAAATAACCTGTTTTAAAGTGATAGCAAAAGAGCAGATCCCACTCACCCATCTGCTCTCTCTCGTCCACACAAGAGTAGTCCCAGCATCAAAAACAGAAATTGCGGGAAATCAGCATCAGGTCTGGCAGCATCTGTACAGAGAAAGCAGAGTAAACATTTTGGGTCCAGTGGCCTTTTTTTTCAGAACTGCTGTTCCATTCTGCTTTAATTCTGATTTCTAGCATCCGTAGTTCTTTCGGATTAATGTTCAGCATAGTCACAAATCTGTTGAACAGCTTCGAGAGAGAGATAGGTAGAAATAGAGGCCATGAATGTCAGAAAGGGGCTCGACACGTCACTACTCTGATAACCTGCAATGATAAACTAATAGTCCGAAATTCGCTAAAATTGCTGCATGGCTCCCAGGGAGAGGTGTTGTCTTGTCACTGATATCGCGTATGTTGAAGGCCCGTAATCTCTACTGTTAATCGCGCAGGCCTTCAGCAAAATTGTGAGTTCACACTAGCTCATCCGGCACTGTTATCCAGGGTCTTTGATCAAGCTCCACTAAAAGTGAATCAAAAATCCTAAGAAGAGGTCAAACAGAGGTCACGTGGCATTGAATTGCCTGTGACGAAGACGTACTTGAGTATTGTGATCAAAGAAAGTGTCAGGCATGAGTCCGTAACCACCAGGGTGTTGCGAATTCTAGGTCATTGAAAGGTCAGGTGACCAGTGATTCCAGCTGGTAAAGTAGCTGGTGAAGTAAAATCAGTTATTCTTCTGACCGAATGGTCATGCAGTGAAGCTGTCAGACAGCGTCAGGCAAAACAGAACTAGTACATGCATGAAGCCAACGGATGGAGGCTCCTGCAGCAGAAGTAGCAAAAACATCACAATCCTTCACAGTGATAATGAGAACTGCAGATGCTGGAGAATCCAAGATAACAAAGTGTGGAGCTGGATGAACACAGCCGGCCAAGCAGCATCTCAGGAGCTCAAAAGCTGACCTTTAGGGCCGAGACCCTTCATCAGAGAGGGGGATGGGGAGAGGGTTCTGGAATAACTAGGGAGAGAGGGGGAGGCGGACCGAATTTGGAGAGAAAAGAAGATAGGTGGAGAGGAGAGTATAGGTGGGGAGGTAGGGAGGGGATCGGTCAGTCCGGGGTGGACGGACAGGTCAAGGACGCGGGGTGAGGTAAGTAGGTAGGAAATGGAGGTGCGGCTTGAGGTGGTCTAACTAGCAACGCCTACATCCCATGAATGAACAAGATTTTTTTTTGAAGTATCTCCTTACAATCTGCTCGGCGCTTGTCCCTCAATCTCTCTCTACAAGAAACGATGATGAAACGCGTCACTTAAAGCCATAGCATCATCACAACAGATAATGGAACGTGAATTGGGCGTCCCATCTGGAAACATGCCCTACATTTCTCACGTTCTGAAGCAAATATAAAAGTAAGTCATTAATATGTCCACATTTCCAAAACCACAGGCTGAGAGAAAACGACCGGAGTCAGCATGCTGCATTTCTGATATCTCTCAATTTGGCTACCAAATCCCCCAAATGTCATGTTAACTCAAATAAATCCTCTTCAGGACAAACACACCATAGTTGCATCTGGTTAATGTGGCCCAGATCAAGAATTGAAACTACAGAAGAGAACACCTGACATGACTTTGTGCACAATATCAGTCAGATCCCTTGGTTAAGAATATTCTCTGAAGTTAAGTAGTCGCTAAATGGTTGATATCAACTGGTCTGATTCTTTCGGTATGTCATCTATGATACATAAGTAAAGTATTAGTAAATCAACCTTGTACTTTTAAAATCGATGTATTAGCTAATAATTTGTTGTGAATGTCAAAAGCATGTTTCCTTCGCAAAGAGGGGAGTGTTGGAAATTAATATCATTTCAAAACTGCGTTTTAGTATTATTTACCATGATATATAATTTAATTTAATTACTGTTATAACAGAAACTAACATTGCAGATTGTAAGCACATGCAATCAAAGAAAAAATGCGCAACGATCATAAGAGTAACTGAGGTCTGGATGCCTGATTTGCCACTGTCGGTATCATGTTATTAATGAATCATCTGATAAAATAATATGCAGTTGATAAATGAATGATAAACTCCTCTTTAATGGGAGCAGTCTGGTGACAATTGTCATCCCAGCATCATAAGTAGGTCTCTACATTATTGACTTAAAGTTTTCAGATTAGTGATTATCTTAGTACGGATTTCCAGTTCACAAAATAGAATATAATTAGAAGTCTCGGAAGAAAGTGACTGAGTCAGGGAAATGTTACAGGGACAGGAGACAACACCTTCTTTGGTTCAGGCCAAAGATTTGAAAGAAGAATAATGATTGGTTCCATCACAGCTTCACCAAAGATTGTGAAATATCAGGGACGAACACACCAGCACTCTAAATCATAATTGTTCCTAGGCACCTTATCTCCATTCTACAGAAAAAAATCCAAACATTTATAATGTTCTTGTCTATTAGGAGTTGTATATTTTCTTTTCTTTCTCGAATTAAGCTATACCTAGAATCTAAAATGCTGCTTCACGATTAACACCATAAACCAGCCAAAAATTGCACAGAAATGGTAGATGGATATATTAGACATCTACCCGAGCAAACGTCAAATGGGGATCATCATCACAAATTTCTTAGTTGGGAGTTGCAATGAAATTTAGTCATGACAACAAACTTTATTGTCTTGTGGCTTCACATTGATGTCACATGTTTTCTTCTTGTCCATTTTCTCCTCATAAGTTTGATTATAAATGGGGAAAAATACTTCAGCAAATTCACAATTTGACAAGAGAAATTGTTTTCTTCACAGCTAAAAAAAGAAAAATTTAGGGGCGCCCAATAACGAAAAATGCAGAAAGATGCATTTAGAATCGATACCACCTCATCACGGCTTCTTTTTTTCAATATTTCACAGATCTTTGAGTGAGATTGATTTAATCAAACAAGCCTGGATGAAAGTCCTCAAGTTAGAACATTGACGGTCCTTAAATAATTTCGTCTGGTTTCAAGATAATTTATTTCTAAATTGCACTATCGTTAATTGTCAATGGTGAATTGCAAGCAATTGAAGTTCGTTGAATGTAAACATTGGGAACATGAGACAGTGCAAGAGGAGATTTGAATTGTGCACCATTAAATACAAAATTCATTGGTATTCTAACTCCCTGAGAGCAGTTTTGCTTTAAGAAATGCCTGGTGCAATTATTGGTGAGGACTCTTTGTGTCGCTGTCTACCAATAGGAAAACCATACGGTGCAAGAGATCTACCCAGACTCCTCCTTTAATACGAAACACGGCGCATAATCAAAGAGCAGGACAAAGTCGCCCGCACCTAAATCATCTTGCGCTGAAAGGTCACTTCGAGATTTCACGTTTATCGTTTTAATGTCGTTTCTTTTCTCATCAGAAGATGTATTTCATTTCATTCAGAGCTAGATAAACCGAAGAGATAGGACGGCATTTTGGCAGATTTACAATTGGGTCTATTCCGGAACAATGGCGAAAAGCATCAGGCGACTGTTCTATTGTGTGTTACTGATTTGCGTCTCGGATTTAATCTGCGGCAGACTACAATACGTGATTCCGGAAGAAATGGGGCGCGGTACTTTTGTTGGGAATATCGCGGAAGATTTAGGCCTAAGCATTGGAGAGATGTCATTTCGCAAATTTCGGCTCGTCTCTGACGACGGAAAGCAATTACTGAAGGTGAACATGGAGAATGGTATTTTAGTTGTGAACGAGAGAATTGACAGGGAAATTCTCTGCGGACGAAGCGCGACCTGTTCTCTTTCTCAGGACATAGCGGTTGACAATCCACTGGAAATGCACCGTGTCGATGTGGAAATATTGGATGTAAATGATAATTCGCCCAGATTTCTCGAATCGAGATACACTTTACAAATATCTGAGTTAACCGCAGCAGGAGCTCTTTTCCCACTCGAGAGTGCGCACGATGCGGATGTGGGTACAAATGCAGTGAATAGTTATGAAATCAGCACAAACAAGCACTTTGGCTTGAAGGCTCACACCAGAAGTGATGGCAGTAAAATTGCAGAGTTGATATTAGAAAACCCCTTAGACCGTGAGCAAGACTCCACTTTTCACCTGACGCTGACGGCCATTGACGGTGGAATTCCTCGAAAATCTGGTACTGCAGAAATAGTCATCACTGTACTAGACGTAAACGATAATGCCCCAGTATTTGATCATCAGTTATACAGGGTTAACGCATTGGAGAGCTTACCTAAAGGTAGCTTGATCTTAACGTTAAATGCTGTTGATTTAGACCAGGGAACAAATGGCGAAGTAAGGTACTATTTAACCAGCCACGTTTCTCATCGGGTGAGGGAGTTGTTCAGTTTAGACTCCGAAACTGGACATATCAGAGTTCAAGGCACACTGGACTATGAAGCGGAGAAAGTTTACCAACTTGGAATACAAGCTGTGGACGATGGTACTCCCGCATTGGTTGGACGCACCGAAGTTCTTGTTGAATTAATTGACGTTAATGATAACGCGCCAGAGTTAAAAATAAGTTCGCTCTCCATTGAAGTACGCGAAGATGTTACAAGTGGGACAGCGATCGCTATAATAAGTGTAATGGATCGTGACTCTGGCGAAAATGGACAAGTGCAATGTCAGTTGCCACCAAATATTCCTTTTAAACTCCAAAGATCTTCAAACAAACAATACAGTTTAGTGATCACCGATACGCTGAATCGCGAAATCTCTCCTTTCTATAACATCTCCATTTCAGCCTGGGATGCAGGGTCACCGCCTCTTTCTACGAATAAAACCATTCACATTTCCGTTTCTGATATAAACGACAATGCGCCACAATTTACACAGTCGTTATATAACGTGTTCTTGATGGAAAACAATGCTCCAGGTGCATCAATATTTGCCGTTACCGCTTTAGATCCTGATTTGGGCAAGAATAGCGAGATATCGTATTTCCTATTGGGCGGTTTCATGCATGAAACTGGCGACTTTCGTGTTGGCTCCGAAAGTGGGCACATTTACGCGCTCCGCTCTTTTGATTACGAAATGCAGAAGAATTTTCAGATAAACGTTCTGGCTCAGGACAGAGGAATTCCCTCACTGACTAGCTCTACTCTTGTGAGTATTGTTATTCTGGACCAAAATGACAATATTCCAGTCATAGTATCACCTTCAAACGAAAACAGTCCGTTTGTGATTGTACCAAAATCTGCACATCCCGGATACTTGGTGACCAAAGTAATTGCGACAGACGCAGATTCCGGACAGAATGCAAGACTTTCCTATCTGCTGATAGAAGCTACTGATCACAGCGTGTTTAGCGTGGGATTTACCTCTGGCGAAATCAGAACAATGCGAAAATTTAATGAACAAGACGCTCTTCGACAGATTATTGTAATTTTGGTCAGTGACAATGGACAGCCGAGTCTCTCCAGTAAAGTCTCAATTCAGATTACTGTCCAAGAAAACGTTACTGAAAATACCTTTGAACAAAAAACCAAACCTAGAAATCCAGAATTATTTTCAGATTTAAATTTTGTGTTGATCATAGTTTTGGGATTAACTTCCTGCATATTTCTATTAATAATACTTTTTCTGATCTTTGTGAAGTTCAAACAAGACCAGAATATTTGCTGTTGCATGTCCAGAGTCTGTTACTACGGACAGAGGAATTCAACCGATGCCCCTCAAATTACAGCAGTTCCAACAGCAAATTTAAATTATCTAGATTCTGTTCAAACTCTGCCTATTCGGGAGTCATATAATTACACCGTTTGCCTCTCACCGGAATCCTCTAAGAGCGATTTTTTGTTTTTGAAACCGTGTCACCCAAAGTTGCCTCCGGAAGATATTAATATCTGTGATTTCGAACGTTAATGCAATGAATCAATAATTATTGCAATCAAATTGCAGTTTCTGCATCTACATGTATGCAAGACAAGAGAAGCCCAACGTTCCACGTGTGATGATTTTTTGGAGTGCTGCCGCGCCTATGCATCAGTCGAGGCGGACGAAAACTGCAGATGCAATGTCTGAAGTGCTACTTTGTGACTGGTATTAACAATAGAATATCTGCTGATCTTTTAAATATTTAATCTTTACGGTTGAAGTGCAGAAAAGTATGATAGTAAATGCATGGTGACAGGGACAGCTTGCTATGGAATATGTTATTTTCAGCATCCTACACTCTATTTATGTATTGAATTTTGACCATAGCTTCTCACGCAAAGATTCACAATGTTTGAGTAAAGTATCATCGTTTTATAAATATTTTAGTGTGATTTTAATTTTTAAGAACAATTTAAGAAAACATGGCTGTCCACGTAAAATTCTGATTAAGTTTGAAAGAAAAGAAAAATCGAACACGGAGCATGAGTGGAATTCAGTTTGATCACGGATGACGTGAATACATTTACATGGCAATTTTTCACCACTTTACATAACAAGAAACTTTCCACTTTGGCCTAGAAAACATTCAAAGATTCTTATCCCAGTCTCCTTTCAGGAAGCCAATGACAAAGACTCATTGATGCTCTGGAAGACAGAAAAAAACCCCCCACCTCGTCTCAATCTCAAATGGGAACACCTGATTTCCATTAGTTCTTCAAAATCCCACAGGCTGAATCTTTTGAAAATAGCAACCGTTAGTTCTTCAAAATCCTGCAGGATGAAACTTTCTCTCCAGATGCAGTCAATGCAGGGTGGTTTGATCACAGAGTACGATAATAGGTCTGCACAACATCGTAGGGCAAACTTTTCTATGTTTTATGTTCTATCTACCTTATCAGACTCGCCAGAGTCTTGGTTCAGCTCTTCATTTTCCAAACTCCAACATACGCATTTGTTCATTGCAGATATTGCTTCTCTTAAAGGGCCATGTATGCATGGAATTAATTTTCCCTGATCATGGTGGACAGCAGAACCAGGAATGATTTAAGGAGTTTGTAGACATGTTTAATCATGTTTATTTAACACTGGGTTAGTTGCTTACAGGGAGTGGCTCCTAAAATGAAGGTTGACGTCAAGTTGATGTCAGCCGTGATAAGACTAAATGGCACAACAGATTCGATGGGCTTTTATTCCCCATTCTTTCGCAGGATGCTGGTATTGCTAGCTGGATCTGCACTTATTGTCCCTCCCCAGTTGATCTTGAAATGAATGTTGGTGAGCTGTCTTCTTGAACAACTGCAGTCCAGTTGTGGTGGGAAGACTCAGAATGCCGTTGAGGAGGGTATTCCAGGATTCTGGCCCATTGACAGGGACTCAAGAGCCATATATTTCTCAATCAGTATGGTGAGTGACTTCGAGAGGAATTTGCAGTTGATGATGTACCCACATAACTGCTCCTGCTGTCCTTCAAGATTGAAGTGGTTGTGGGTTTGAAAGATACTGTCTAAGGATTTTGGTTGAATTGCCTATGCCTGCTAATAGTTCTAAAGTTCTTACAGTATTCAATTAGCTTCCCTAAGTACTTGGTGTATTTTGTTTCGTCATCCGTGGCAATTGAATAGGCCAAATGGATCATTTTCAGCTTGGCAAGATATAATAAACAGTGTACCACAGGGATCAGTGCCATGGCCCTAACAGTTTATAAGGTGTATAAATTAGCTTGATAAGGCATATAGTTATGTTGGAATGTAAGTCGAAGACACGTAAGGAAGTGGCAAAATATACTTAGTTTGTTTGAAGGCATGGGCAATCATGTGGCAAATAGAATATAATGTAGGAAAATTTAAAACTGCCCATCTTGGAGTACTAAGAAGCATGGTATCAATGTGATGAGTGCATACAGTACTCTGAGATTGAGGGGATCTGGTGTCCTCGATGATGAATGACGAAACGGTTAATGTGTAGGTGTAGCAAGTAATTAGCGAAATAAATGGTATGTTGTCGTTTATTACGAAGAATATTGAATGTGAAAGGTTCAGATGAAACAAAGAAGTGAGGATGCCGATCAACAGAAGAAAGCGAAAAACAGGAATTGCTGTAGAAACTCTACAGGTCTGACAGAACCATAAAGGGTAAATACAATGAACTTATCCGACCTGTGGCCTTTCTTCAGAAATGATAGCAGCTAAGAAAATATGGCATTTCTTGCTGATAATGTATGTGGGGGAGGATGGGTGTTGGATGCAGTGAGCAGAGATGTGGAGAGGGAGCATAGAGAGTGAAATGAAAAGGTAAGCTGACAACGGAGGTGCTTCTGATGGGGAAGAAGAGATGATAAAACAGAAAGTGCAGGGGAAATTCAACAGTTCTGGCAATGTATGCAGGCAGAAATCAGAATTTACATTTCAAATCCAGCGATGCTCCTTTAGAACTAATTGTAACAAGAAGAAGGTACTATGCATGCTGAGGACAATGGGGTAAGTGAGGTGGTTGGAAGAAGTAAGCAGGTGGTTGAAGATGGACCTTCAGAGAAAGAAAGACAAAAAGATAGATTATAGTAATCCAGTTAGGATTATTGATAATGGTGACAATAACAAAGTGAAAATAAGTTGGTTGTTCTGAAAGCAGATCAATGAATGGAAGCTAAATACGGGATTATGAGGAATGTAAATAATTGGTCTGGGTTGGCTGGACTGAAAATAGTTCATCTCATGACAGAACCTTTGATGTTGCTTAGCCAATACACATATACGAAGGTGGTGCCGCTCTAAGATAGTTAAGAACGAATTTAGATCGTAAAGGCTGTTAGATATCTGAGCAGAAGATGTGATGTTACTCGTCCAGTTTGAGTTGAGCCTCACCAGATCACTTTAAAAGGCCTGAGATTAAAACTAACATTTTGTCCAAGGAACACGGCAGTGTGCTGAAGTGACAGGCAAATGGAAGATCTGGCTTATTTTTTTTAATGAACAGAATGCTTGTGTTCCTAAAAGCAGTCACCCAATCCACAATTTATCTCTCCATTGTCGAGCATACTCAGTTGTGAGCAGTGAATACGTATGTCATGTTGGATAATATGCGAGGAAGTTGTTGCTTACCTGGAAATGTTTCGTCTGGGACTTTGGATATTGCGGTGGAAGGAGGTAAATGGGCAAGTGTTGTAACTTCTGTGATTGCATGAGAACATGCTGATCCGGTTGAAGGAGGTGTTGGGAGTGCAAAGAAGTGTAACAGGGTTTCCTACAGGAAGCGGTAACTGTGAAATGCTGACAAGGGAGGACAGATTAATATTTGTCTTGTGAGGCATTTGCTGATGGCACCAATTAATTGTAAAAAAACTAATTAAATATTTTGTTTTATCTCAAGAGAAATTTATAATTAAAACAAGGAGGTTATGCCCTCTGTGATAAAGGGCGCTGGTAAAATCACATCTGCAGTACTGTGCACAACTTTCGGGAACTTAGTAAAGGCAGTATAGAATTGTATTGAAAACAGTTTGGATAACGCAGTCGGCCGAAAGCAAAAAGTATTTGTTTGTCGTATGAGGAAAGGTTGGATAGTCTAGGCTGCTGTGCTTGAGGCAAGAGTTAAATTGTTTAAAATGTACAACATGCTGAGGAGTCTTGACAAGGCATATATTAGAGCAGAGAACAGTGCAATATAGGAACAGATGCTGAAGCCCACCATGGCTACGCTAATCGTGATGTCTAACGATAAAACTAACCACATCTACCTGCGTATGGTCCATACCTCTACTCTCTACCTCTTCCTGTGTCTGTCTAAATGCATCTTAAGCGTGGTTATACTATCTATTGAGAACGCCCCCAACTACTGCACCCCACCACTAAATTCAGCAGGGCATTACAGGCACCAACCAGCCTCTCTGTAAAATAAAACATACCTCGCACAACTCCTTTGAATTTTCCCTCTCTCACCTTAAATATATGCCTCCAAATATTTGAAGTTTCCATGCTCGGAAAAAAAAAGATTTTAACCCTCTACTCTTACTCATGCTTCTCATAATTTTACATACGTCTTCAGTGTCACTCCTCAGATTCCAATACTCCGGTAAAAATAATTGGAATTTGTCCTGCTTCCTGATATAGTTAATTCACTCCAATCCATGAAAAATCCAGGTAATAAAATGTGAGGCTGGATGAACACAGCTGGCCCAGCAGCATCTCAGGGCCTACTGGGCCTGCTGCGTTCATCCAGCCTCATATTTTATTATCTTGGATTCTCCAGCATCTGCAGTTCCCATTATCACTGATACAAAATCCAGGTAAACCTCCTTTGCACCCTCGGCAAAGCCTCCACATCCTTCCTCTAGTATGATGATTAGAGATGCATACAATATTCTAAATATTGCCTAACTTAAAATTTATACAGCTGCACATGACTTGCAAACTTTTATACTCAAATATCCTTACTAATAAATGCAAACATGCCATACACCTTTGTCATCTGATCTGCTTATGTTGCACATTCAAGACGTTATGGACTTCTACCTCAAGATTTACCTGTAAATCAGTACTGCTGTGTCCTGCCTTTTAATGTGCACTCTCCTTTTGAGTTCAGTCTCCCAAAATACATTAGCTCTCGTGTCTGGATTAAATTCCAGTTGGTATTTCATGTCCCAAGTTGTGCAACTGATCTATATGCTGCTGCATCCTTTGATGTACCTTTTCACTGTTCGCAACTTCATCAAACTTCATGTCAAACGCAAACCACCTGCATTTTTATCCAATTAATTTACATGCTACAATAAAAGCAGTCTCGGTACTGATCCTTGTGGAACACCACTGGCCAGAGAGCTCCAGTCAGGAGACAAACACCCTTCACAACTACACTGTAAAGCCAATATTGCATCCAACTTAACTATCACCTTGGATCCAATGTGACTTAGCCTCTGGACCAGTTTACCACGACGGAACTTGTCAAATGCTTTAGTAAAATCCACTTTCACAACAACTAATTAATCATCTTTGCCACGTCCTCAAAAAGTGCATTGAATTTTCTGAGAAAAACTCTCCCCCTACTCGTTGCCAAACTGACCATCCATAACAATTCTATTCTGTTCCAAATATGAGTAAATCCTGTCCTTACAAAACTTCTGAAATAAATTCCCTGCTAGTGATTAAGACTCACCGACCTACATTATGCTGGATTGTCCTTGTAGTCTTTGTTAAACAAAGGAAATACGTCATATATTCGCAAGTCTTCTGCGACCTCGCCTGTCACGAAAGTGGATACAAAGATGTGCCAAGACCCAAGCAATCTCCTCACTTACGTGGCTCAGTATCTTACAATAGATCCCATCAGGCGCTTAGAACTTATCTACCTTAATGCTTTTCAAGGCACCCAACACCTCCTTCCTATTAATATCGACATGGTATAAAATATTACTACAACTGCCCCTATCTCTTACCTACTAACCTCATCCCACCTCCTTGACCTGTCCGTCTTCCCTGGACTGACCTATCCACCCCCCCCACCTCCCCACCTATACTCTCCTCTCCACCTATCTTCTTTTGTTTCCATCTTCGGTCTGCCTCCCCCTCTCTCCCTATTTATTCCAGAACCCTCACCCTATCCCCCTCTCTGATGAAGCGTCTATGCCCGAAACGTCAGCTTTTGTGCTCCTGAGATGCTGCTGTTCATCCAGCCTCACATTTTATTATCATGGTGTAGTGGAACTTTCTACTTTCATGACATAAGGAAATCAAATCCATGATGTTAATCACCTGGAGATATTAAGGTGATAGGGACTTGGAGAATATGATCCTATTGTGTGAAAAGACAACCTCAAGATTAATCACCATAATTCCATGCCCACTGCAATGACATTTTACTCGATGAAGTGTCGACTATCATCAGCAGATGCAGCACAACAGTTCGGCAGTGGGGCTTACTCTCGAATGTTTAAATGTTCCCAATTTAAACTTTTACTCTTGAAGGTTTAAAAGTGCAAATACAAATCGGTGGCCTTCTTACCGGTGATTTCACACGTCAAGAATGATTAAAAATAACTTGCAAGGCAACCATTGCAAATGCACTGCAAAGGCTTTGGAAATCGTTTTCCTGGAATAATTATGAGTATGCTTCACCTTTGTTTAGGGTGCGAGAGATAATCAAGTAGGTAATGTGCATCGACCATCAATATATTTTATCAAAGTAACGTAACAGAAACAGATACGGATCATGAAATGGGCTTGAGGGAGAGCGCAGTGTGATCATAACTGTCAGAGAAATGGTAAAAGTAACTTGTCGAATCTGTAAATTGAGAAGCCCCCTGGGTGCGAATTTCATCCTCGGATTATAAAGTAAATTGCTAACGGAATAATTGTTCCTTTGAATTCAATTCTCCAAAACTCAATTGATTCGAGGAAGATCCCATTAAATCGTGGACAACAAATGTAACTCCTTCACTAATAATGGGAGGAAGACAGAATGCAGGAGCCTGCTGATCAGTTAACTAAACGTTGTCACGGGGAGAATTTTGCAACCAATAATTAAAGAAGTGATATCAAAGCACTCCGATCAGTTTAAGGCAATCAGACAATGAAAACTGTTTTGTGAAAGATCTTGTCTGACTAAACTATTGGAGTTATTTAATGCGTACTGTGGGTAACGAGGATTGCTGTTATACCTTGATTTCCAGAATACTTTTATTGAAATGTCACATCAAATGCAAATGCTGGAAGCAATGCTCATGGTGTAAAGGCTAGTGTTTTTGGCATGCAGAGAATGATTAGCAGGCTACAATGTGATTGACTGAAGACATAAATGGGCCATATTTTACAGCTTGGCCATATGAAATGAAATGTACCCAATAGAAAGAGGTGAAAGTGTTTCAGAAGTTTGCATATTAAGCACCTTTAATAGATTTCGGGACTGAAGGCATGGTTGATAAGTTTTCTGATTTAACAAACATAGATAGAAAAGTAAGTTGTAACGAAGATACAAGAAGACTAGAAATTCAGATGAATCATGTGAACGGGAAAAAATATGGCAAATGGAGATTCATGTACGAAAATATGATTTGTTTTTTAATTTGGTGTGAATAATGAGATAGAAACGCATTGTGTAAAAGGTGAAACACTGGGAACACTGAGATGCATGATCAGATGCAAACGTACACAGGAACAGGCAGATGAGGAGCAGAGGTAGACTGTTTAGATCCAAGACTTTGCTCTGCTGTTCAAGCAAATTATTACTGATCTATTTGTAAACTCAAATGCGCACGAAGTTCACGTTATTCAAGAACCGTATGCCTACTCTTTTTTTTTCAGAACGACAGCTCCCAAGGTTCACGTCCCTCTGAGAGAGAATGAAAATTTTCCTAATTTTTAAATGGGCAAGCTGTGACTTCTTAATAGTGTTACCTGATTTATAGATTGGTACATATATGAAGCCAGAGGAATTTCATGAGATCCTTAATGAGCGCGTTGCATGGGTCTTCACCAAGGAGAAGCTCATGGTGCAACCTTCCTGCACCTTCCTGCTTCACCTTCCTGCACCTCTCAGTCTCCATCTCAGGCAACCAGCTTGTAACTGATGTCCATTTCAAGCCCACCGACTCCCACAGCTACCTAGAATATACCTCCTCCCACCCACTCTCCTGCAAAAATTCCATCCCCTATTCCCAATTCCTCCGTCTCCGCCATATCTGCTCCCACAATGAGGCATTCCACTCCCGCACATCCCAGATGTCCAAGTTCTTCAAGGTCCGCAACTTTCCCCCCACAGTGGTCGAGAACGCCTTGACCGCATGTCCTGCATTTCCCGCAACACATCCCTCACACCCTGCCCCTGCCACAACCGCCCAAAGAGGACCCCCCTCGTTCTCACACACCACCCCAACAGCCTCCGGATACAACGCATCATCCTCCGACACTTCCGCCATCTACAATCTGACCCCACCACCCAAGACATTTATCCATCCCCACCCTTGTCTGCTTGCCGGAGAGACCACTCTCTCCGTGACCCCCTTGTTCGCTCCACACTGCCCTCCAACCCCACCACACCCGGCACCTTGCCCTGCAACTGCAGGAAATGCTACACTTGCCCCCACACCTCCTCCCTCACCCCTATCCCAGGCCCCAAGATGACTTTCCATATTAAGCAGAGGTTCACCTGCCCATCTGCCAATGTCGTATGCTGTATCCATTGTACCCGTTGTGGCTTCCTCGACATTGGGGAAACCAAGCGGAGGCTTGGGGACCACTTTGCAGAACACCTCCGCCCTGTTCTCAATAAACAACTGCACCTCCCAGTCGCAAACCATTTCCACTCCCCCTCCCATTCTTTAGATGATATGTCCATCATGGGCCTCCCGCAGTGCCACAATGATGCCACCCGAAGGTTGCAGGAACAGCAACTCATATTCTGCTTGGGAACCCTGCAGCCCAATGGTATCAATGTGGACTTCACCAGCTTTTAAATCTCCCCTTCCCCCACCGCATCCCAAAACCAGCCCAGTTCGTCCCCTCCCCTCACTGCACCACACAACCAGCCCAGCTCTTCCCCCCCACCCACTGCATCCCAAAACCAGTCCAACCTGTCTCTGCCTCCCTAGCCTGTTCTTCCTCTCACCCATCCCTTCCTCCTACTCCAAGCCGCACCTCCATCTCCTACCTGCTAACCTCATCCAACCTCCTTGACCTGTCCGTCTTCCCTGGACTGACCTATCCCCTCCCTACCTCTCCACCTATACTCTCCTCTCCACCTATCTTCTTTTGTTTCCATCTTCGGTCTGCTTCCCCCTCTCTCCCTGTTTATTCCAGAACCCTCACCCTATCCCCCTCTCTGATGAAGGGTCTACGCCCGAAACGTCAGCTTTTGTGCTCCTGAGATGCTGCTGGGCCTGCTGTGCTCATCCAGCCTCACATCTTATTATCTTGGATTCTCCTGCATCTGCAGTTCCCATTATCACTTCCACTACACCATGTTGTGTGGAATGGGAATGGGTGGCGAGGATATAGAAAAACCCCACAGCATCACGTAAATCTCGTGTCACCATTAATGCAGTTCACTTGTAGGTAAAAATGTCCCTTCCTTAAAACAAGCATGATCTACTTGTGCTTTAGATTTACTTAGTAGAAATGTTTGACGAATTCCAAGCATCACGATCCAGAAGAAAAGATGAATGAAATGGGTCTGTAAGTTATAATATTGATTGATTGTATTAAAATGATCAGTATTTCTCGGGAAAAGACTGAGGAATACTCTAAGGCGTACAAAAGGAATTTTAGAACACACATTCTTACAATCATAAACTTAAAAGCCATGGCAGCACGGTGGCTCAGTGGTTAACACTGCAGCCCCACAGCACCAGGGACCCAGGTTCGATTGCAGCCTTGGGCAACTGTCTGTGCAGGGCTTGCACATTCTCCCCGTGTCTGCATGGGTTTCCTCTGGGTGCTCCGGTTTCCTCCCACAGTCCAAGATGTACAGGTTAGGTGGATTGGCCCTGCTAAATTGCCCGTAGTGTTCAGCTGTGTGGCCATCATAGGGGGATGGGTCTGGCTGGGATGCTCCAAAGGGGCGGTGTAGACTTTTTGGGCCGGAGGTCCTGTTTCAACGCTGTAGGGAATCTAATCTCATCTAATATCAACCATTATTAATAATGTCGAATTGTGACAAAGAGAAACATAGCACGAATTAGTGAAAATTGGGTGTTTATTACCTGATGTACAAGAACTTCAGAAATAGATTGAGAAGGAAAGAAGGCAGAGAGTTATGGTCATTTTTAAAAGAAAGATAATGTTGCACGCGAACGAGGAATGGCATTAATAAAAATGTGACAGAATTTATTATTAAACTTAGGAAGTCAAATAATAATGAATACGCTACTGGTCATATCCAATAGAAGTAAAAATATTGGGAATCAAACAGAGACACGGGAAAACAATCTTCAGGAAAACATATAACTTTACATTAAACCAAGAGTAGTTCTTTCTGTGAGGATAATGATACAAATGTTGGCAATGTTACTGTTGGGCTATAAAGATAATGGAATAGGGATTATTTCTGAAATACTGTCAATAGAAATTCCATGACCATTAGGCTCTTAGGGCAACTAGAAAGGATTGCTTGATCTTGTGCTGAGTACTGAGGTGTTCAAGACTGATGGGTGTATAAAGCTGACCAACAGTTCTGTGGAGCACACTTTCTAACGTGATTATTCGAGCATCAAGTTTACTGTATCAAGAAAACATGCTTGCATGACATTGACATAACCCGGTGTCTGTCAATGAGCAATGAACCCTCTCCGACCACACCCGCCCCCACCAAGCAATGATTTTACACTGTTGATTTACTGCCAGTGTTCAAAACAGTGGTAAGCATTCCATAATTAACTTTTTTTTTTGTTCAGAGCAATCAAAGGTTGTTTTTGGTTCAGGAAGCCAAGAGATGAAGTGGTTTAGGGCAATCGCTGTAATAGTCTATGACTGAAGTTGACAAGATGGCCACCTGGGGCTTTTTAGTTCACAGAAGATGGCCAGAAGGGGTTGACAGCTACATGTTGCAGAAGTTCACAACTGGAGTTGTGGTCTCTATCTCGAGGTTCTGGGGATCTTAAAAATGTCCTGGTGAGAAGAAAAATTCGGGGATTTACTTAGTTTTCTGTAAACAGGCTGTTCTAAGCATTAAAAAAATGGATAATTTTGAAAGACCTATTTCGGCCACAGTCCTAAGTGTGTTACTTAGTAAAACATCGAAGGGAAAGTTATGATCTCACAATAATTTGAAGTCTTTGGGTATTTATCATTACATATTAAACATACCCAAAATAGCCTGGACTGAAAGAACTGTGGATGCCAATTTCTGAGGAAGGATCACTTGACTCAAAGCATTAAAGTTGTTTTGTCTCCACAGATGTGCCAGACCTGCTGAGGTTTTCCCAGCGACTTCTACTTTAGACCCATGTGAATGTTATGAAATGCATGCATCCATGCAGAGATATAGTTGAATTTTTATGAGCAGCCAACAGTGGACAGGAAGAAGTCGGGAAGATGGAGCATTAAATGATATAAGCAGGCAAATTTTAACAGAGCAAAATAGGATATAAAACATGGAATAATCAACATTTGCAGGTTAAGTGCAAATTCTTACATCCAAAGATTAAGGGAAGAGTGACAACGAGTGATAAAATACGCAGTGAAGATAAAGTTAAGTCATCTTCTTAATTTAGGAATTTAAACAGTTACTTTTAATGACCTGGTAAAATTGTAGAGTGATTGAATTTCACCCCCATCAGTGGATTTCCAACAGATGCTTCCTAATCATAATCAAAAATGAGTAAGCAAACATCCTTAAAGAAAAGCTGTAAAACATTCATTCAAGAGGTACAGTGATAATGGGAACTGCAGATGCTGGAGAACACAAGATAATAAAATGTGAGGCTGGATGAATTTTAACCTCACTGCGAAGCCTCTTCCAGGGATGCCTAACCTGAAGAAGTTACCTTCCTCTCTCCGGACCAACCTCAGGGAATCTCTCCCACTGCAACTCTCTTGCAATCTCTCCACCTACCTTCTTTTCTCTCCATCTTCGGTCTACCTCCCCCTCTCTCCCTATTTATTCCAAAACCCTCAGCCCATCCCCCTCTCTGATGAAGGGTCTAGGCCCGAAACGTCAGCTTTTGTGGTCCTGAGATGCTGCTTGGCCTGCTGTGTTCATCCAGCTTCACACTTTATATTCAACAGGTGAACTTTAGTTTAGGATCCCTAACAACATGACAAAGTGGGTGTTTGTAATTGCAACTGCAATTCAGAAGGACAGGTTGTTTGACATCTTAGGGTGAAGTGAGAGATATTGTACCCAGTTTGTCCTCTGTGTCACAAAATCATAATGACTATATTTTAGAGTTGATTTTAAAGAACTTATAATACTGATAGATATGAATATCCTTTCTAATCCACCATATTAACATCTGTACAGAAATTGGAAGACTTCTTAGCGATGAGCAAATATTTTGGTTATTAGCAAATAATGTGATTGAGTTGGCAATTGTCTGGGAAGAAGCGTGACTAACAGAAGCATTGTAAGATCCCAAAGACAGGTAGTGGACTTTTCATGAGATTAAGACCCAGGGCTGTGCATAAAGTTGTCCACATCGATCATGAGTTTACTGGATTGGATGGATAAATAAGGGGTTGTAGTTAAGAATGACATCAACGTTGCATGAAATTACAGTAACACAAAAGACATAGAAAGGTTGTATTCAGCTGGGGAAGTTAGTGTGTCATTGATCTCTCCTCCAATCTGATTCATGAAAAGAGGGCAACCGGAGCCTGCATGAATGTCAAGTTTGGATTGGTATCTGGTATCTGCCATACATGTGGTAAAGGGGCTCTAAATAAAACTACTTGTACTGCTGAACACAGAAATCAAGACTCCTCTTTAACATTTATCCCAACAATACAGTTCAGAGGAATGGCTCGAATCACAACGAAATATAGCTTCTCCCTAAAAAAAAAGGTCAAAATCACCTGACACCAGGTTAGAGGACAATGGGTTCATTGAAGGCAAAAGCTTTCAGAGTCTCTCTCTTATTTCAGGTGTCATTGAGTGAGGTGGAGTCAAATATTGAATTTACCAGCAAAAGATCAAAGGATCATAGAATTTATGCAAATGCATTGATCAAACCTTAGGTGCTGGTTGAATCATTAATCAATTAGAAAGAATTAATATGCAAGCACCAGAATTCCTTTCAAGTCATTGCTCCGGGATATCTAATGGTTTCATCAGAATACCAGAGATGATATCTCAGGTCGGACAATGCATTTTAGAAGTGAGGCCTTGTTTGGAATCTGGTTGTATATTAACTTCAAAGAAGACTGGTTTGATTTCCAAAGTCGGTATTCATAAAACGTCTCGATGATGGTCAACAAATTGTGTCCTTGTTGAACAAAATTGAATAAATCTGCAATTACAAATCTGCAAATGCAAATGCACCCCATAGTTTTATATGACTGTGAGTGTGTGTGTGTGTGTGTGTGTGTGTGTGTGTAGTGTGGTGGGGTCACCTGCGGTGTGACATGAACAAAAGATACCAGCAGAGGCTATCCTCATGGGTACCAAACTTGATTATCAGCCTCGATTCAGCAACTCAGTGCTGTTGTATATCCTGAAGTACAACACGGAGGGTATTTACCAGAAGATCCGAGGCCCAAAGTCCTTGACAGCTGAAGTTTTCTCCCATTGGAAGGGAACACGCCTGTCTTGTAATTGTTACATGGTATCCATTGTTGTAGTGCCTGCGCAGTTTCAGCAACGTATCATGACTCAGGGAATCGTTGCCTGCAGTGTATCAGATAGACAATGTTGTCTCAGTCACATGAGTATCTGCTGTGCACGTGGTGAGTGGTGTTCCCACGTGTGATGTTAGCGATTAATTTCCATGATCTGATATGTCTTGCAGAGGTTGCCATAAGAGGGTTGTGTGGCATTGTAGTAGATGTTGCCCTGAAGGCTGGGTTGCTTGCTGAGAACAATGGTCTGTTTAAGTTTTGGCAGTTGTTTGAAGGCGAGAACTGGAAGCATAGGGAAACCTTGACAAGGTACTCATCATCATCTAAAATATGTTGAAGGATTGGAATATTATGGCGTAGTTTCTCTGCTCCTGGGAAGTACTGGATGATGAACATTACCCTATCGGTCTTATCCAAGTCTGTCTTCTGAGGAGGTCATTACGCTTTTCCACTGGTGATCAATCAGTTGATCATCGTATCCCATTCTTATGACACTGCCCTTCAGCACATTCAGGTCTCCCTCACGTTCCTCCTCATCTGAACAGATTCTTTGTATGTGTACGCATATGTTTGAGGGTGCTCAGCTTCTCTTAGAAATCTGAAGTGCCATGAGAGAATCTGGGGGCTACCTGTACAATAGGTTTTAATATGTCCTTGACATACCAGTGTGGTTCTCACACAATGTCCCATTGTCTGATACGATTGGACGTTCAGTTGTATTGGCTTTTATATCTTCAGAAGGCAGTCCCCTATGAGAGAAATATGCAGAATGGGAGTGCGTACAATCCTGTAAAGGACTGGATCAGAAGTCTTGATCAGTCTGTTGAGTTCACGGGTGTCTTATTTTATTGGATCGACAGGTAGAGGTAAGTAGAGATCCATGTTGTTCAGGCATCTGAATAGTTCCTTGCATTAGTCTGTTCTATTATGTATGACAATGGCTCCTCCTTTGCTGATTTACAGAAAAAATGTTTCGGCTGGTCTTGAAATCTTGGATGGTGTTGCATTGTGTGTGGGTGACACTTTGTGCTACCATGTGTGTGCAACTGGTGAATCTAGCGTTTACACATTTCCTGACGGCTTGAGCACACATGTCAAGCCCAGGCCAATGGCCCTCCAGAGGGGTGCAATTCGACTCCTTATTTGACCACTCCACAATGGATATCTCTGCTGAAGGTTTTGTTTCATTTGTTGTCTTATTAGACTCGCTGCTGACACCTTGGAAGAATTCCTGAAGTCCCATTCATCTGACATTTACTTCCATGTCTGCTTCATTACGAATAGAGTCCCTTTTGATGTTGGGACATAAGTTGAGCCTTTGGCTGAGAACGTCAATCTTATCCAATAGAAGGGTGTGATCAGATAAGTTGATGATAGATTTCCCCTTGGTGGCATTGTTCTCAACTGTGGCTAAAAAAAAGGAGGCTTGGCCACTGTTGGTGCTTGTGCTAAGTTTTACCAGTTTCTTGCGCTTGGTGTGCAATTAGGTGGTGTAGTTCAGTTGCCTTATCTGCTTGGCAGTGTCTCTCAATATAAATCCATTTTACATGTTGGCGTGAGTTGGTTCATGATCTGTGTTTCCACTTAGGATCTTCCTTAATTTCTTGCATTCCTGAGAAACTTGATATCTGTGTTGATGTGTGTGACCTGCTTGTGATGTTCTCACTATGAGCCAGCATGTTGCAGTGTCAATGGTAGCCATGATGTGGAGGTGTCACTGTTGGAATGGAGAGGACAAGATAAAAAAAAATGCACCAGTTTACAGTCCAACAGGTTTATTTGAAGACACAACTTTTAGAGTCTCGATCCTGCTTTAGGTGTTAGTAAGAGAGGTAGCATCAGACACCAAATTTATCAGCAAAATATCAAACGGCCAGAGAATTGATGCGAATGTGTTGAACAAATCTAAGGTGGCTGTTAATTCTTCTATCAATTAGGAAAGATCAATCTGCAAATCACAGGATTTCTTTCAATTCACTGCCCTGAGGTAACTAAAGATTTTATCAATATACCACAGGTGACATCTCTGGTCAGGCAATGTATTTTTGGTGTGAGGCCTTGTTTAGAATCTGGCTGTATATTATCTTGGAGACAGGCTGGTTTTATTTTCAAAGTTGGAAATTATAAAATGCCACATTGCCTACAACTTGTGTGCTTTTTCAACAAAATAAATTACAAAGCAATCGAATATAAAACATAACACATTCACATCAGTTCTATGATCCTTTGATCTTTTGCTGATAAATTCTGTGTCTGATGCCTCCTTTCTCATTGATACCTGAAGAAGGAGCGAGACTTATGGAGAATAATTCATTTTCCAATTACAGGCTCCATGCTCACGTCCAAGCCCATCAAGAATAATAAGTCGAATTATCAGAAAGCAGCTTTTGCAATAAACCTAAACCTGATACAACTGCACGATGCTAGATAGTTTGGTTTACCGTATTGCTCGTATAGACAACTTGTCTGCTGTTAAGTCATTGATTAGTTTGAAACCAAGCTGTGGGAACTGAGTGTAGCTGTTGCTTTGCTTTTATGCAGATGATGACTAGCTGAGCATACTTTGTTTATGCATATTGTCATGTGTTAGAATTTTGTAGTGTGGAAATAAAGTAATGTTTTTGGCAGATAAATAGGATATATTCTATGAGGGCAAAAGCGACAACAATTTAATGAAGGGAACAATTTGGTCAGCTGTAGGGAATGTTGGACAGTAAAGCAGAAAATAGATCTAGATCACGATTTTTAAAAAATGGCTGTAGTGTATAAACTTTGTTTACTAACGACAAAGTAATGTTTTGCGAAGTGGTTTAACTGACCAATTATTTTGTAATTTATATTCGTGTTTCTGGCATAAAATTGAAAGGTTTCACAAAATATTTACAGGGGTGTTGGAGGATGTGGGCTAAAGGGATGGGCAGAATAGGCTGGGGTTATTTTCCCTGGAGTGTCGGATGCAAAGGGGGGATCTTTTGGAGGTTTATGAAATCATGAAGGGCGTGGATAGCGTGAATAACCAGGGACATTTTCGCAGGGCGAAGAGAATCCAAACTAGAAAGCATTGGTTAAAAATGAGAGGGGAAAGATTTAAAAGTGATCTAAGGTATCATGCGGAAGGTGGTGTGTATATGGTTTCAGCTAACTGAGGAAGTGATGCAGGCTCGTAAATTACAGCATTTAAAGGCATCTGGATGGGTACACGAGTAGGGAATGGTTAAATATTGGCAAATGGGACTAGATTAATTTAGTATATTTCGTCGCCATGGTCGAGGTGGACAAGAGATCGCTTCTGTGCTGTACGACTCTAAAATTCTGAAGGAATATTGCTATGATTTTCTTGTCGAAAACCAGGAATCAAGGGAAAATGGGTTGATACCTCGTTGTGTCTTAGGTTATTTGATTGTTAAACAGCACTGAAATAAATGAGCATGAATCTTATTTCCTAAATTCTTGCAACTGACTTTGTTTAAAAGACATTTGGATAAGTCAACGACGGAAAGGTTTGAGGAAAATGGACCAAACGCAGGCAAGTGGGATTAGTTTAATTTGAGAGTATGGTCGGCGTGGACTATTTGGACCAAGAGTCTGTTTCCATGCTGGACGACTCCATCACGATTTATTTAGGAAGTGTTATGTTCCCAAATTGCCAGCAGAGGGCAGCTTGTTCTGCTTTGCTTGCTAAATTTATCTCTATTTTTATGCTGAATGTATGACGAGCAGTGTTTGCAATGCGCAATGATGCATGCCTGAAATCTTTATTTTTTACTTTGGCAAACATTGCACACTCTCGTTTATCATATAAGGAGTTAGCAGAGAGTTTCTGCCTTTCAGCCAGAAAATACCCTTTAAACCCCGTACAATAGGAACGTAGACTTTACGTATTATAAGCTGTTACTATTTAGAGCACCAATAATGGTCTGAGCGGTTCTGTGACATCATGGCAAGGATTTAGCTTTTTTTGTGCCCGGCTTAATTATGAATGATTCCGAGAATTACCCTTGAAATTAAAAAAAAATGGACAGTCTGTCATGAATTAAAAAAAATAAACGTTTCGAGTTATTTAGGGTGTTTTAGAGAACGTAACCCTTAACATGACGAATGAAGAAGAGGTAAAATTTTGCTGTGATCGTGCTTCAGAGCCATTTTGATAATCGTGAAAGTCGAACGCACGTGTGCTTTCAACTCATCACTCACGTACGAATTAAAGAGTATTGATCAATCAGATCTAGAAGTCTTCATTAACTTATAACAAAAACGATGTTGTGATGTCGATAGCACAGAGAGAGCCAGAGATAGAGATAGGGAAAGAGAGTGAGAGAGAGAGAGAGAGAAAGGCATACATATGGTAGAAATATAAAATCAATCCTTCATGTATTGAAGTACCATTCATAGTTTCCTGAAAAATGGAATATTACGAGTTAGTTTCCCCTCTCGCGTACCGTGTATACGTCAGTAATACTTGAATGTTTCTGAAACGGGCATTCCTATTGGCAAATATTGAAAATTGACGAAATCAGAGTGAAAGGAAAAGTCCTGACCGAATTACGGATACAAACTTCAAACTTTATTTTTCAATAACAAAATGCTGTCCGTTTACAAAAGGTAGTATACCTCTATTTGTGTGCAGTGATTCAAATCACACGAGTTACGATGGATTGCAATGTTTCTGCCTTCAGCGCACGAGCTGTGTTAAGTGATTATATCATGAGGATCTGCCTTGTGGCATTCTAGCCATGATCATATAACCATTTGGAGAGGTTTGTGGTGAAAAAAAAACAGCGAGTGCTCGAGAAACACAGCAATTCTGGCAACGCCGGTCGAGAGAAAACACTGAACCCATTGAATCAAGTGGGCGTTTCATGAGAACACGAGTACGTGATTAATAGCGGATGATTGATAAGGCCAGTTGGAAAGAAGTAAAATATTACGCATGGTTATAGATCATTTAAGATGAGCAGATAGATCGAATTGTCGGCCACTATCGGGAGAACAAGGAAACCGTCAATCCTGGTATTTTATAAAACATTGGTTAGACCGTACCTCAATCATGTTGTAAAAGTCCAACTATTTTAGTAATGCCACCGAATAAAGAAAATCCTCTGGGCTTAACCGTTTTACACGTTTTCGGACTTTGACGGATGTAGGTTTAGGACTGAGAGAACTCGGAGGAAACTCACGCAGGCACGGCGAGAACGCGCAAAACAACAAAGACGACGACAAAGTCTGGAATCGGAAGCGGGTCCGTGGAACTATGAAGCAGTAATGCTAACCACAGAATCGCAGTGCCGCCCTTTAGATTATGGCATATAAACAACGCAGGCGTATATGTTGAGGATTTTTCATTGAACAAATACTTCTTAAACATTTTGAGGAAAATACGTGCTTCCAGAGAGGAAAAAACATCCAAGACCTATCCCACCCAGGTTACAATCTCTTTCAACGTGTTCTGCCCGGTAGGATATACAAAATGTGGAGGTGATGGTGTGAAGCTGGGTTGGACAAGGTCAGAAGTCACATGATACTAGGTTATAATCCAACGGGATTATTTGAACACACTAACTTTCATAGCGTTGCTCCTTCCTCCGGTCTAGTGAGAAGGGAGGTATCAAGACACAGAATTAATAAATTTAAAAAAGTCAAAGGATTACACAACCGAATGTACTTACTAAACTTAAAATGGTTGGCTGACTCCCACAAGTTTGGCCCTTAATCAATTAGAAATCAAGGTGCAAGTTTCAATTGATTAACATGCAAATTCCAGAATTTGTTTCATGTCAGTGCACTAAAATAACGGAAGGTTTAATCAGTGCATACCAAGAGGTGACATCTCAGGTCAGCCAATGTAAGTTAGGTGTGAAGCTTTATTTAGGATTTGTCTGTGTTTTAACCTGTTGTGAGTAAAGCAGGAATTTATTAAATGCCCCATTAACTGACAGTGTCTACAAATTGTGTGGTTTTTGAACAAATAGGACATATCTGCAAATGCAAATCCTCCCCATATATGTGTGTGTGTGTGTGTGTGTGTGTGTTTGTGTGTGTGTGTGTGTGTGGGTGTGGGTGTTTGAGAGAGAGAGAGAGAGAGAGAGTGTGTGTGTGTGTGTGTGTGTGTATGTGTGTGTTGGTTGAGAGAGAGAGCACACGACAGAGAAGATAGCTGGTGTGTGTGTGAGAGGGAGATACTCAGATGAGGAGAAACGCAAAAGACGGGTGGAGATATTGATAGACCCTGCAAAGAATAGAATACGATGCTGAAGTCATCGATCACCAGTTTTGATGGGCCTCAGTGAAAAACTGTAATGACTTCCTCAGATTGCAGACATGAAATAAGAACAGTAGAATGCCCTTCGTCATCCAGTACTACACCAGAGCAGAGAAACTATGCAATGTTCTTCCCAGCTTTCAACACATTACGATGATGATGGCAGATCACCACATCTTCCACACGCCTCCACTTCTCACCTTCAAACAACCTCTAAATCTTAAACAGACAATTGTCTGAAGCAAACTAGGCATTTATCTCTCAATATTGATTTCCTCCTTCAGAAAGTGGATGAAATATCTTCAATGATGATTCCCAGTTGCTTATACTTAAGTCGTCGGTCAGATTTTAAACAGAAGTATCAATTTCTAATTATTGAAGAACAGATTAGCAAACTTGATTCCATTTGATGTGATGTATTATTGTCATGTGTAACTGATTACAGTGTAAAAAAATGTTTTGCTTGCAGTACAGGCAGATTATACGATGGAAAGTATAGTAGGTATAAGAACACAGAGAGAATATAATTTTATGGGTGCAGAGAAGCTGCACAAAAGGAGGTATCAATATTAAATTTAAATTTTGATAGCTCCATTCCCAAGTCTAATAACAGCGGAGAAGAAGCTGCTCTTGAATCTATTGGTACCTGTGTTTAAGCTTCTGTATATTCTCAAGGTTAAAAATCACATGACACAAAGTTATCGTCCAACAGGTAAGTTTTGTCATGAAACAACTGCACAATGCAACACATCTATTTTAGCTGGGGATATTGGATCACCCTCTCTAGCTACAACTTAGATAATCCTCATTTCAATTTCTGATATAAGTGGCAATTCCCTGTGCTTTAAACAGTCATCGTACAATATGTATCTAATGGAAAATAGGACTTCTGGTACTTTTATTTTTTCTCTCTGTTATCATTTTGAATCTTAATATAGAAGAAGTCTTTTCATATTTTATCCTGCAGGAAATGATGCAAAATGATTCTACTGTTCGCTACATCACAAAAAACCAAACAAAAAACTTTTGATGCTGGTTTCACTGAAATGCTTATTTCAGTGAGCTAAACACATCAGAAGACCAAAATCTCAACCTCACCAAATGGCTCAACTTTTCATGTTGGTTTCACTGCAATGCTTATTTCAGTCAGATAAGCACTTCAGAAGACCAAAATCTCAACTTCACCAAATGACTCAACTTTTCATGCTGCTTTCACTAAACTTAGAAAATCATTCTGTTTCACTCTGTTTGCTGTGATGAGTGGAAAATGCTGCAGATCAAATTTCAATCACGTTTAATCTGGAGAAATCATAGCGTTGCAAAATGTTATCAAGCAAAACGGTGGTAGTAGCTAAACATAACAGATGTCGAAGAAGAGTGGTGAAGAACCGAATTTTACAATCCACTTGGCAAACCAAAGAAACAGTCCATATAGGTCCCGTGAACATATATAAATTTTGATGTGCTAAAGCACGTCTGATCTAAATGAATATTTAATACCAGGTTCTGCATTACCAAGCATCGTTTTTTTCCCACCAATTGTCATTTTAAAAATATTGAAATGCAAACACGCACAAAATGGTATGATTGCCATTGTCTTACAATTCATTGTTGTTGCTTGTTTAGGAATTGGAATGATACCTTTAATCTGGGACATATTCTGTACAGATTATTGAACCTTTATAGACATGTTCATTTGTTATCTGTGTCTGAGACTTTAGTTACACAGTTTGTTTAACATAAAAATTGTCCGGGAATGTTTTGTTTTCATTTCTAGAAAACTGTCATTCCACTGTACCACAGAATGATATCCGTGTTCTTGAAACCAATGTATAATCGAATTGTTTACGGCAAATGCAATTATTGCACAAGGGAACGCCAGAAGTGGTAAAAGATATAGCGATAAATGAGATGCAAATCTGATGCAGCCGCCAATAGGATTTACTTGCATGCTGTGCTGCATTAGCAGCATATGGTAGATAGTGCCAAGCAATTCCACAACTAACAGATCATATCTAAGATCAACAGTCCAACTACATGCAGTCATCAATGCTGGTGGATTATTAAGTAACTAACTGGAGGTGGAGGCTCAACAAATATCCCCATCCTCAAAGATGGATGATCCCAGCAAATTAGTGCAAATGATAAGACTGAACCATTCACAAAAATCTTCAATCAGAATTGTCGAGAGGACAAACCTACTGAGCCTCTTTCAGTGGTCTGCAGCATCACAGATACTAGGTTTCAACCAATTCAATTCTATCCAAGTGTTATCAAGAAAAGAATCCAAGCACTGAATACTGAAACATTCCAGAATCAGGACTGAATATTGGTGCTTCTGAGCTTGCTGCTTCCTTATCAAAGCTGTCCAGTCCAGCTACATCTCCATCATCTACCCAACAAAATGCAAAATTGCCCAGTTGTGTCCTGTATCCAAAAAGTGGACAAATCCAACCCAGGCACTTATTACCCCATCAGTCTACTTTCAGTCGTTAGTAAAATAATGGATGATGTTATCAACAGTGTTATTAAACAGCATCTGATTAGCACAACCTGCTCACTGACACTCAGCTTGGGTTTGGGCAAGGCCATTCAGCTCAATACAGACTTGATCCCAAAATGGACAAAGGAACTGAAATCGAGAGATGAGAGTAACAACCATTGACATCAAGGCAGGATTTGAATGGGTGTGACATCAAGGAACCTGGTAAAAGTGGAATCAATGGGAATCATGGAGAAGACTCTCCACCATTTGGAGTCATACCTGGCACGTAGGAGTATTATAGTCGCTGCTGGAGTCATTTCAGCGCCAAGGCATCTCTACAGTTCATATGGATAGTGTCCTAGATGCAATCATCTTCAACTGCTTCATCAATAGCCATCCCTCCAACATACTGTCAGAAGTGAAGATGTTTGCCAATGATTGTACAAAATTCAACACCATTCATGACTTTTCCAATAAATAAGCTGTCCATGTTCAAATGCAATAAATCCAGGCAATATCCAGGCTAGGGCTGAGAGGTGGGATGTAGCATTTGTGGCATGCAAATGCCAGGCAATGATCATCTCTAATAACAGACGATCTAAACACAAGCCCACGGCATTCAATAGGGTTACCAGCAGTAAATGCCCCATTATCAGCACCCTTGGGGTTACCCTTGACCAGAAACACAATTAGTTTCACCATAGAAAAACAACTGCTGCAAGAGCAGATCAGAGGTTAGGAATACCTAAACAAATAACTTCCCTCTTGATTCCCCAAATTCCATCCACCATCCACAAGACTTGCCTGATGATTACTGCTCCAACAACATTCAAGAAGCTGCACATTACATATTTCAACACAGCCACTTGTTAGCACCACATTCACAAACATCGACTGCCTCCAAAACGAAAGCACTGAGCACTATCTATAACATACATTTCAGAAATTCACAAAATATCATGAGATAGCACCTTCCAATCCCACGACGACTTTCACCTAGAAGGATAATGGTCGAATATATTTAGGAACATCACAAACTGCTAGATAATTGTCAAACCACTCATCACCCTTACTTGGAAATATATCACGATTCTTCACTGCTGCTGTGTCAAAAATCTCTAAAGTTCCCACTTAATGGCATTGCGGTCTACCTGCAACACAAGTGCAGTTGAAGCGGTTCGAAGGGCAGCTCACACCACTTTCCCAAGGACAACTTAGAATGGGCAATGAATGCTGGCTAGGCAGCGATACCCCCGTGCCTAGAATGAATACTTTTAAAAATCGGAATGTTGATGTTATATGATGTATCTCTGCGAGAAACTGGCATATTACTTGAAAAACTGCCCAGGCCTGTTTCATATATGCAAAACAATCGTGGACGCAGCAGACACAAATGTTGGCGAAAATTACTGTGAAATCAATCTAACTTTTAGCAAGATAAATGATACTGCGGATGATGGAAATCTACAATGTAAAGAAAGGACACAGAAAATCCTGGAGGAACTCAGCAGGTATACAAGCAAAAACAATAAAGCAAATTACTACCTGAATTGCTGTAAATGCAAAGGGGATTGTACAGCGGGACCTCCGTGTCCTTGTGCACTAGTCCACGAAGCAAGCGGGTGCAGCAGGAGGTAATGAAGGTAAATTTATGTTGTCCTTCATCGTGAAGTGCTTTCGACGACAGGAGCAGGGATGTGTTGCAGTTACACAGGTCCTTGGTAAGGCCACACTTAGAATGTTTTCTGCAGTTTTGGTCTCCTTTTCTAAGGAAAGATGCTGTTGCCGTCGAGGGAATGCAGAGAAAGTTTACCAGGCTGATTCCTGGGGTGGCGGGACTGGCGATTGAGGAGAGATTGACAAGACTAGGATTGTTTTAGCTGGAGCTGAGACGAATGAAGGGGTTTCACTTCGAGACTTATAAGATGCTAACAGGGCTGGACCGGGTAGACATAGGGAGGATGGTCCTGAAGATAAATGTGTCCAGAAGCAGCGAGCACAGCCTAAGGATTCGGGGTAGACAATTCAGGAGGGCAGTGAGGAGACATTTCTTCACCTAAAGAGAGTTGAGTCTGTGGACTTCATTACCACAGCAAGTAGTTGATGTCAGAACATTGAATGTATTCAAAAGATGACTCGACATAACACTTGGAGCGATAGGGATGTAAGGTTATGGGCAGAAATCAGGATTAGACTATTGAGTTAGATGGTCAGCGATAATCGTGATGAATGGCGGAGCAGGCTTGAACAGCTGAATTGCCTCCTCCTGCTCGTATCTTCAACGTTTCTATGTTATAACAAAGTAAGAGAAGAAAATAGTCATGTCGAAGTTAAGTTGTGAGAGTGGCAGGAGGGGACGGAAAATGAATCGCAGCACTAGGGCTGGATTGTAGAATAGGTAAGAGGGCAGAGGAAAGTGTCTAAACGGCCCGTTTACCTGAACTAATGTTGCATTCATTTAAAACAAAATGGCGATAGTGCACATCAAAATAAATGAATATGATCCAGAGCCAACTGGCCCATGTAGCTGCAAGATGAGATGCAGTATGTCCAGAACATTGGCGAATCACTGAAAGTCAACAAGAATTAAAAGCAAGGCAATGGAGGAAGAATAATGCTGCTAATCAAGGATACAATTTCTGCAATATTTCGTGATGGTAATGGATTGGGACGTAATATCTGTTTTGGTAATGATAGGGAATGTTATGAATATAAGTCACTCGTTTGAATTGTCTACCTGCCCTCTTAACACATCCACAAAGTTGGATAAAATACACCGAAATATTGCGTAATTTCGATGAAGAGATGGCAAGAAGTGTGTGTGATTTTAATTTATATATGAAATGGAGCAATCAAATTAGCAGTTGTATCTTGGATTATGTGTTTATGGAATGCTTTGGAGGCTTTGTTGTTAATTATTTCTTGTTGCAACCGACCAGACAATATTTTGCATTCGACTTGTTATGTAACATAGAACATAGAACAGTACAGCTCAGAACAGGCCCTTCAGCCCACGATGTTGTGCCGACCATTGATCCTCATGTATGCACCCTCAAATTTCTGTGACCATCTGCATGTCCAGCAGTCTCTTAAATGACCCCCATGACCTTGCTTCCACAACTGCTGCTGGCAACACATTCCATGCTCTCACAACTCTCTGTGTAAAGAATCCGCCTCTGACATCCCCTCTATACTTTCCTCCACCCAGCTTAAAACTATGACTCCTCGTGTTCGCCATTTCTGCCCTGGGAAATAGTCTCTGGCTATCAACTCTATCTGTGCCTCTCATTACCTTGTATACTTCAATTAGGACCCCTCTCCTCCTCCTTTTCTCCAATGAAAAAAATCCGAGCTCAGTCAACCTCTCTTCATAAGATAAGCCCTCCAGTCCAGGCAGCATCCTGGTAAACCTCCTCTGAACCCTCTCCAAAGCATCCACATCTTTCCTATAATAGGGCGACCAGAACTGGACGCAGTGTTCCAAGTGCGGTCTAACCATTGTTTTAAAGAGCTGCAACAAGATCCCACGACTCTTAAACTCAATCCCCCTGTATATGAAAGCCAAAACACCATATGCTTTCTTAACAACCCTGTCCACTTGGGTGGCCATTTTAAGGGATCTATGTATCTGCACACCAAGATCCCTCTGTTCCTCCACACTGCCAAGAATCCTATCCTTAATCCTGTACTCAGCTTTCAAATTCGACCTTCCAAAATGCATCACCTCGCATTTATCCAGGTTGAACTCCATCTGCCACCTCTCAGCCCATCTCTGCATCCTGTCAATGTCCCGCTGCAGCCTACAACAGCCCTCTATACTGTCAACGACACCTCCGACCTTTGTGTCGTCTGCAAACTTGCTGACCCATCCTTAAATCCCTTCATCCAAGTCATTAATAAAAATTACAAACAGTAGAGGCCCAAGGACAGAGCCCTGTGGAACACCACTCACCACTGACTTCCAGGCAGAATATTTTCCTTCTACTACCACTCACTGCCTTCTGTTGGCCAGCCAATTCTGTATCCAGACAGTTAAGTTCCCCTGTATCCCATTCCTCCTGACCTTCTGAATGAGCCTACCATGGGGAACCTGATCAAATGCCTTACTGAAGTCCATATACACCACATCCACAGGTCGACCCTCATCAACTTTTCTCGTCACTTCCTCAAAGAACTCGATAAGGTTTGTGAGGCATGACCTGCCCCTCACAAAGCCGTGTTGACTGCATTTGATCAAGCCATGCTCTTCCAGATGGTCATAAATCCTATCCCTCTGAATCCTTTCTAACACCTTGCAGACGACAGACGTGAGACTTACTGGTCTGTAATTGTCGGGGATTTCCCTATTTCCTTTCTTGAAGAGAGGAATTACATTTGCCTCTCTCCAGTCCTCAGGTATGACTCCAGGAGGGAGAGTGAGTATGCAAAGATCCTCGCAAGTGGCGAAGCAATTGCATTTCTCGCTTCCCAAAGCAGATGAGGACAAATCTGGTCCGGGCCTGGCGACTTGTCAATCTTAATGTTTGACAAAATTTTCAGCACATCAGCTTCCTCTATCTCTATCCATTCCAGCATGCACACCTGCTCTTCAAAGGTTTCATTCACTACAAAGTTTGTAAAGAAAACAAAGTTTCGTAAAGACAGAAGCAAAAAACTCATTTAGGGCTTCCCCTACCTCCTCAGACTCCACACACAAGTTCCCTATGCTATCCCTGAACGGCCCTACTCTTTCTTTGACCATTCTCTTATTCCTCACATAAGTGTAAAATGCCTTTGTGTTTTCCCTAGTTCGTTCTGCCAAGCCTTTCTCGTGGCCCCTCCTGGCTCTCCTCAGGCCATTTTTGAGCTCCTTCCTTGCCTGCATGTAATCCTCTCTAGCTGAACTTGACCCTAGCTTCCTCCACCTTATGTAAGCTACCTTCTTCCTTTTCACAAGAAGCTCCACCGCTCTCGTCATCCAAGGTTCCTTTATCTTACCCCTTCTTGCCTGTCTCAGAGGGACATATTTACTCATCACTCGCAACAACTGTTCCTTAAACAGTCTCCGCATGTCTATAGTGCCTTTACCTTGGAACAATTGCTCCCAGTCCATGCTTCCTAACTCATGCCTAATTGCGTCATAGTTTCCTCTTCCCCAATTAAATATCCTCCCATTTTGCCTAATCCTCTCCTTCTCCATAGCTATGTAGAATGTGAGGCAGTTATGGTCACTATCACCAAAATGCTCTCCCACCACAAGATCTGATACCTGCCCCGGCTCGTTTCCGAGCACCAAGTCTAGAATGGCCTCTCCCCTCGTCGGCCTGTCAACGTACTGAGTTAGGAAACCCTCCTGAACACACCTTACAAAAACAGCTCCATTCAAATCTTCTGCTCGAAGGAGGTTCCAATCTATATTAGGAAAGTTAAAGTCACCCATTATAACAACCCTACTACATCCACACTTTTCCAAAATCTGTCGACCTATGCTTTCTTCAGTCTCCCTGCTGCTATTGGTGGGCCTGTAGTAAACCCCTAACGAGGTGACTACTTCCTTGCTGTTCCTAATTTCCCCCCATACTGACTCAGTAGGCAGATCTTCCTCGACAATGTAAGATTCTGTAGCTGTGATACCCTCTCTGATTAGTAGTGCTACACCCCCTCCTCTTTCACCCCTCCCTATTCTTTTTAAATGCTCTAAACCCTGGAACACCCAGCAACCATTCCTGCCCATGAGAAACCCATGTCTCTGTTATGGCCACAACATCATAGCACCAGGTACTGATCCATGCTCTAAGTTCATCACTTCTTTTCCTGATACTCCTTGCGTTAAAGCAAACACACTTTAACTGATCCCTTGGTTCCTTCCCAGGAAAATCCTTCCCACTAGCTGGTCTACCTCTTCCTACTGCCTCACCTGCATCAACTCTCACCTCCGGTATACACCTCAGGTTCCCACCCCCCTGCCGTACTAATTTAAACCCTCTCGATCTACTCGAGCAAACCTTCCACCCAGGACATTGGTCCCCTTCCAGTTCAGATGCAACCCGTCCTTCTTGTACAGGTCCCACCTTCCCCAGAAGGCATCCCAATTATCTACATATCTGAAGCCCTCCCTCCTACACCAGCTGCGCAGCCACGTGTTAAGCTGCGCCCGCTCCCTATTCCTCGCCTTGCTATCTCGTGGCACCGGTAGTTAACTAGAGAACACTACTCTGTTCGTCCTGCTTTGCAGCTTCCATCCTAACTCACTGAAATCACTTTTTATATCCTCCATCCTATTTCTGGCTATATCATTAGTGCCTATATATATATATGGTCACTGTTTTCCTTCCCGGCTGCCCCTCTGGTCCTCTTCACTTCCTCCGCTGCTCCCGATCCTTCTGTGAAAGAAAAAAAACACCGCTGCCCGCTACCGGTAAGTAATTTTAAAAATAAACTGCTTTACCTTAGCTGCAGTCTTCCGCGTCCGTCTTACCTCCGCTGCTGCTCGCACTCAAAATGGTGCAAGTTGACATAATTTATTAATGCCCTCAGTGCCAATGAACCCTTTGGCAGCAGCACCCAAAGTATAATCTAATAATGTTTTAACAAAGATGTAAGAAGTTGACAGGAACATCTATGTCTGGCAGATGGAGAAACTGGGGAGTTATCAAGTTATTCACTTCAGCAGTAAGGAAGACTAATTGGAGTATTACAAAGATGAAGGGCTTTGGAAATCGAAGGTCTAAAAGCATTTAGATATTCTGGTGCATGGTCACTATACAGGCAGGCACAGCCCGCACAGAAGAAGATGAATGGATAGTTTACTTTGTTATGGGAATATGGAGCATAAAGTACACATTCAATTGTATAAAACAGTGGTGAGCCCACATCTCGAACGCATTATTATTTTTATCATTATTATTATAACCTCCTTTCTTAAGGAAGGATGTAAATTTACTGGAAGTGGTTCTGAGGAGGTTTGCTGTCTTGATTCCTGAAATGTATCGGTTGTTTGCTATGGATAATTTTGACAGGCTGGGATTGTTTCCACAGAAATTAAGAGTGACTTGATTGGTGTGTGTGAGATGTCCTGAACAGTACAGTCAAGTTGAAAGTCGAAAGGATGCTTCCTCTTTTGGCTATGCCCAACTGATATGTTCTGCTTCAGAATAAGATATCTTGCATGAATAAAAGAGAAGAGCTGGTTGTCTCCCCTCAGTGATACATCCTATCCACGGTATCCTTGATCCTGGCATAGAGTGGCAACATGTCATTCTGCCGTTTTTAATGTATCCATTCGATATTAGAGTCACTGGCTGCACTAGTGTTTGTTGTACATGCCCAACTGACATGGGGAATATGCTGATTGTTATCTTCTGAAACCATTGCCGTTAATGGATGGCGTAAAGCAAGTTAGGATCAACTATGTTAAGAAAACAAAATGAGTCCCACGATTTTGATCCAAATATCATAAACGAATGGTGATATAGTTCCAGTCATTTTGCACCTGGGAGGTGTACTTTCAGCAGCGATGTTTCAATGAATCTGGTGATCTTCTCCTTCAATATATCAGCTAAATCCATGAGCCTGTAAATTTCAAAGATTCTATTCAAGAAATTGCAGGCAGTGACTAGAATGCATCATAGACTGTATAAACTGCTATCATTGAGCATCATGTGTTGCACGTGCATATTAGAGATGTTGAGTGGGGTGTATCTAAAACTTGTTGCTTGTCTTTGATGATTATGGATTTCCTGAGTGTTTATTTTTAAACCCTTTGAGCAGCTTTCATCCAGGCAAGTGGAGTATCTTCTATTATACACCTTTCTTGTGCTTTGTAGACAGCGGAAGGGCTTTTGGGATCAAGAGATGAGTCACTCGGTGCATGATACATAGCTTCAGACCTGCTTTGTTCTCATTCTGTTAACATCACTGGCCTGGTTTATTTTCTGGTAATGGTGAAAGACCAAATTGTTAATTGTTGGGAATTGGGCAATTTCAGACGAACTCTGAAGATAATTGATGATGTTGATAAAGAAAAGATTGGGCCCAAAACTCTACCTTAATGAATTTCTGAAGTTTGTCCGATGATTGATCTCCAGCGTCTTCCTTTCCGCTAAATATGACATCAATGCATGGCGCATTTTTTAACGGATTCTTATTTGTTCATTTTTACATTCTCTGTCAAATATGGCCTTGACGCGAACAGTAGTCACTCTGAACTCACTTCCAATATTCGGCTCTTTTCCTTCTTTTGCACAAATTTATCCCTAATAAAGAGGTCAGCGGCGTTGCAATCCCACTGTAAACTAAACTGAATTCAAATGCGCATTCGTAACGCATATGTTGCTGTATAGAGATAATGGGAACTGCAGATGCTGGAGATTCCAAGATAATAAAATGTGAGGCTGGATGAACACAGCAGGCCAAGCAGCATCTCAGGAGCACAAAAGCTGACGTTTCGGGCCTAGACCCTTCATCAGAGAGGGGGATGGGGGGAGGGAACTGGAATAAATAGGGAGAGAGGGGGAGGCGGACCGAAGATGGAGAGTAAAGAAGATAGGTGGAGAGGGTGTAGGTGGGGAGGTAGGGAGGGGATAGGTCAGTCCAGGGAAGACGGACAGGTCAAGGAGGTGGGATGAGGTTAGTAGGTAGCTGGGGGTGCGGCTTGGGGTGGGAGGAAGGGATGGGTGAGAGGAAGAACCGGTTAGGGAGGCAGAGACAGGTTGGACTGGTTTTGGGATGCAGTGGGTGGGGGGGAAGAGCTGGGCTGGTTGTGTGGTGCAGTGGGGGAAGGGGAGATTTTGAAACTGGTGAACTGCAGCCATATGGTATCAATGTGGACTTCACCAGTTTCAAAATCTCCCCTTCCCCCACTGCATCCCTCAACCAGCCCAGTTCATCCCCTCCCCCCACTGCACCACACAACCAGCCCAGCTCTTCCCCCCCACCCACTGCATCCCAAAACCAGTCCAACCTGTCTCTGCCTCCCTAACCGGTTCTTCCTCTCACCCATCCCTTCCTCCCACCCCAAGCCGCACCCCCAGCTACCTACTAACCTCATCCCACCTCCTTGACCTGTCCGTCTTCCCTGGACTGACCTATCCCCTCCCTACCTCCCCACCTACACCCACTCCACCTATCTTCTTTACTCTCCATCTTCGGTCCGCCTCCCCCTCTCTCCCTATTTATTCCAGTTCCCTCCCCCCATCCCCCTCTCTGATGAAGGGTCTAGGCCCGAAACGTCAGCTTTTGTGCTCCTGAGATGCTGCTTGGCCTGCTGTGTTCATCCAGCCTCACATTTTATTATGTTGCTGTATAGAATTGGCTTGGACCTGTTTCCTAGCATTGCAGCTGATGGACAGTGGCGTCGATCTTTCGCGTTTTATTTGCAGTCAGGATGTAGCTGGTGAACTTTCCTCACTGCGCAATTTGAACTACGCACTTACCACGATATTCTAAATCCTTACCGTGCCGTCAAGTCCTGACGTGAATTCGAATCTGTCGCCTTGTAGGCGAGCGTAACGATGGCAAAATCGCGACATTTTTTGTTACCATACGCTCATTATGCACCCAATAATGCGTCATTAATCTGCTCTCTTTTGAAATAGACTTATCGACGTCGGAAACGTTACAGCCTTGCCTTTGACATTTTTCACTCAATATCCTCCCCACACTTTGGATAGTATTCCAGTCCTGTTTCTATGGGAACATTTATTCTCCAGCGCCCTACCCTCCTGCGCATAGTGCGTAATATTCAAACTCCCGCACATGTGATATTGATAATACTTCTCACTCGCAGGAAAACGCTCACCCCCACATTTCCCGAAATTGCTCCCTCTTCTTCCTTCGCTGACAATGTTTTTTCGCCTCCCACGAAAATGACCGCTCATGTCCCTTCACTCCCCACTCACCTGCAGCAGGTCAGCGCAAAAAAAATCTAACTTTCCCCTAATATCTGCGACCTTCCCCTATCCAATCCGCAACACTGTCATCATTTTTGATATTAGTGTTCAGGAATGAAGAATTCTGGAATTTATGTCATACAGGTGGGCTGTGGGGAAGGAGGATGGTGGGGCTGGTGGGGAAGGGAGCACTGAGGTAAACTTTTTCGGGGAGGGGTCGCACCACAGCTGATGCGTTTCGCTTTGTACTCCTTCGTAGGATTCACATCCACCAAAGAAACTCAAAGTAAATTAACATTTTTTTTTAAAAATACGACTACTTATGGGAGGAACAGTCTTCTTGGATATAGCAGTCTGATTCCTTAGCCCCTGAAAGAATCAGGTAGTAGTCGGGTCGTGCACAACCATCAACAGAATGTTAAAACGCTTCGCATGAGTACGCACATGTGTGTGGTGGAACTCTTTCTACAACTAAAGGCCCATGGGCGACATTTGAGTCTTTGGCAAATAGCACTTATAAGGACTTTTATTAGGCACTACTCTTGCATGTGGTTTCAGTTTTAATGAAACGTAGGAGAAGTTGGGTTTGTGCTCCGAAGGGCAGAAACGAGAAAGGGAAAACCTACAAGAAATAGTTGAAATTATACGCTGTTTTTAATAGGCAAGTGAAAACAGATGTTTTCTCTCTTGAGTGGCGATTTAACGAAAGCCAGTTTTTTTTTTCTGAAATTACCAAATAACACATAGATAGTGCAGGCTCTCAGCCATTTGAATTTGCGATCCTGAACACATTACCTTGTTGAGTGATGGAATCAATTTGTATAGGAACTGATACGGGCAATTCATCATACATTTAACTTTGCGATTTTATAGGCCTATTGAGGAATAGAGCATAGGAATCAACTGGACAGCTTTCTCGGCGCGGCACATTGACATGCAGCCAAATGGCCACTTTCTGTACTTTTAAGATCTGTTTTATTCATTGGCCCTTTTGATTTGGATTGCGAATGTACTATTCTCATCGACAGATATTAAGTAATAAAGCAAAATACAAAGTGAAATTTTTCACAAATTGGAAATCAGGAAAGCAATCTTAAAATTTGAGGGTAAAACATATTGAAACTATATTGTAAACTGTGTTTCAGAAAATGCTATTGAGAATATTTAACTGTTTTGTTTTCTGGTCATCATTCTGATACGTTTCAATCTTAAAAGCACATATTGCCAGAAAGAAAACTTAATTGACGGAAAGTATTTGACAGTCACACATGTTTATAGGTCAAAGACACATGTGAATGGGGGACAAATGATAAATGTTAGTCACGATTTTTAGAAGTGTTTTCTTCAAGCAACAAATGAATACATTAGCGGTATTGAAATTTCTTTTTCATAAGTAGATGCTATTTATGTTGCACAAGGTTAATTAGAAAATATCTATGGCCTGAAACAGGCTCGCTTTAAGTGCTTGAATTGGGTTGGACTCTGCGTGACGCTTTCTACCAATAGAAAACACTGTTGTTCCGAGAGATCTACCCCTCCTTCACCTCTCATCGGACTCGAACAAGAAGACAAAGAACCTCTGCAGCTAAATATTGCGGCGTTGTTCTTCAAGGCGGAGGTTAAATATTCACGTTTATTTTCAACTTTAACATTGCTGTTTGCAGTTATTGTGGCTTTTCGAAGAAATAGCTGAGTGCAAACAGCTCAAGACAAATCCTTGTTCCGTATTCACGTCGGCTTCAGCAACAAAATAACATGACAGAGGAGCAGAGCATTAGCGCAGCATCGCGCACTCTGATTAATTTAATTCGCTTATTTCTCGTGACGGATGTCGTTTTTGGACAAATTCAGTATTCAGTTCCCGAGGAACTAGCGCATGGAGCTTTCGTGGGGAACATTGTTGAAGATTTAAATTTAAATATCAGGAGGCTGATTGCTCGGGAATTTCGTCTCGTCACTGATGGCACGAATAGATACTTCGATGTAAACCTCCGAAACGGGATTTTATTTGTCAATGAAATAATTGACAGGGAGCAAATCTGTGGGCATATTTCAACCTGCATAATTTCTTTTGAAGTCGTGATGGAAAAACCATTGGAAATATACAGTGTTGACGTGGAGGTAAGAGATATAAATGATAATTCACCCACTTTTGCAAAGAGCAAGATTTTCGTTGAAATCGCTGAATCATTTGCCCCAGGAGCGCGCTTTCCTGTGGAGGGCGCACACGATTTGGACGTAGCCACCAATTCTGTCAGCGCCTACCGGATCAGTTCGAATGAATACTTCGGTCTCAACACACAGACACGAAGTGACAGCAGTATAATTGTTGAGTTGATACTGGAGAAGTCATTGGATCGAGAAAAGGAATCGTCATTTCATCTAGTACTGACAGCGATGGACGCAGGCAATCCGCAGCGATCGGGTACAGCCGAAATAATAGTTACAGTTCTGGATGCTAATGACAACGCGCCTGTGTTCGAACACGAAAAATATGAAGTCAGCCTATTCGAGAACGTCTCGAAAGGCTTTCGGGTCATCCAGCTCAAAGCAAATGATGCAGATGAAGGGGCGAATGCTGAGGTACAGTACCTTTTCAATACACATACTTCTCAAAGAGTGCGTCAGCTGTTCAGGCTGAACGCAGAAAGTGGAGAAATTGAAGTTCAAGGTGTTCTAGACTTTGAAGATTCAATTGTTTACGAAATTGAAGTACAAGCTACGGACAAAGGCACCTTAGCACTGGCGGGACACACTCAAGTCCGAGTCACGTTAATTGATGTCAATGACAATGCTCCCGAAGTTAAAGTGACCTCAGTATCCAACGCAATCCCCGAAAATGCGACATTAGGTACTACAATAGCTTTAATTAGTGTAACGGACAGAGATACTGGCGACAATGGGAGAACTGATTGTCAAGTGCCCATGAAGATTCCTTTTAAACTCCATGAATCTCTCAAGAACCAGTATAAGTTAATTACCAGTGGCATCCTAGATCGTGAAATGGTTCCTTTTTACAACGTGTCTATCGTAGCCTGGGACGCTGGGACTCCACGTCTTTACACAAATAAATCTATAGTGGTGTCCGTAACAGATATAAATGATAATGCGCCAAGATTTACGCAATCTTCATATGCTGTATATGTGAAGGAGAACAATGCTCGGGGTTCTTCATTTTTTACAGTTACGGCTTTGGATCCTGATTTTGGAGAAAATTCGCGCGTATCCTATTCTATTCTGGGTAACCAATACGAAGATGTTTCAGTTCCAAATTATATTGATATTAATTCCAACGATGGCAATATCTATGCGCTACGTTCTTTTGACTATGAAGAAATAAAAAGTTTTCAAGTTCTCGTGCAAGCAACGGATAACGGAATTCCTAAATTGAGTAGCAGCACTACTGTTACTGTGACTATTCTTGATGAAAATGACAATGCTCCCGTAATTATTTCTCCTTTAGTGAGAAATGGTTCAGCTACATTGCGAAAGGTACCTCAGGCAGCATTTCCCGGATATTTAATTGCCAAGGTAATTGCATCTGACGCGGATTCTGGCCAGAATGCAAAACTTTCCTTTCAATTACTTGGAGCCACTGACACTGGCCTAGTCAGCTTAGGGTTTCACTCTGGGGAAATCAAGTTAGCACGGGCACTTACTGATAAAGATCTCACTACACAACGTCTGAATGTCCTCGTGAAGGATAATGGGGAGCCAAACCTTTCGAAGAAGGTCTCCCTTTACTTTTCAATAATGAGCAGCGCTAATGAAACATTCGTTGAATCTCGTGATTTGCTCAAGAAAACTGAATACATCTCATATTTTAACTTGTACTTAATAATTATTCTGGGGACAATTTCCCTGATATTTTTTGTGACAATTATCGTCCTTCTTATCGTTAAACTGCGTCAAGGTACAAATGTTCGTCGTTACAATTCTGGCTTTTGTTGTGCGCGTTCACAGTCCCTGGATAATTGTAATCAGAGACAGATTCCAGGAGAATATCTGAACTATCTTGGAGATAATCAGACAATCTCCGTTCGTGATCGCCAGCGTTGCAGGATGTATTTATCCGCAAGTTCGCCGGGGACTGACTTTTTCTTCATGAAACCTTTCGATGCAACTTTGCCCTGTACTGAGGTGAAGGATAATAGTATAAACAGCTCGACAGAGGGACCTAAGGAAACAATTTCATTGAACGACAAGTATCGCAAAAAGGAACAGTTAAATATACGTGGCCAAGATTGTTTCAAATGTGAGTTCAGTTCTCAAAGTCTGCTGCGTTTTCTAAGAATTCGTTAAAGAAAGCTTCAAAAGTGCGAAAGTAGATTGAATCTCAAGCTATTTTCCAATGTCTGTTCTACAGTAATAATAACGTCATCCACGTCTTCCCAGGTTTCTTCTTTTAATTGGACATATGACTGTGAAATCTTTGTTGTTTACTACAGGATTAAATTAATGTCTCTCAGTCGTGTTTTAACATGGTTCATTCATAAGAATCAAGTAGCAGTTTTCATTTTCTGACATTTCCCTCGTTGTGAAAATGCATAGGGTTAGGTTGATAAAATGTTCTAGACTTACAGGTGATGCTAAGCATAGTCGTACCATCATATCGTCTGTATATCCTTTTGGATTTTCACCGATGCCAATGTCAATGCAATCAGTTCTGTTCAAAGTAAACCACAGGACAATAGAGAAGGGTGGAAATCAACACTGAGTACACATTGTGTACAATAGGAAAGCTGAGGAGAGCGAGGAACATTCAGATATGGCTCGTCATCTTCGGGCTATGTACGCCACTTCCAGGAAATCGAAAAGGCAGTCTGCTTTTTTTTTGAGAAAGGGGACGGATGGGACGATGGTCGTGCATGGTGGATGTCACGGCGGTCCTGATTTAGTCAGTGCATCGACAGAATGTTCCGCCCGACCAGACTTCACCAAAACTACTATCAAAGTATATGCTGGTCGATCCTGAGCCAATGTGCCGGGTGTAACCTTTATCGCGATCCGTTTCGCACAATCAATTGAACAATGCCCTAAAAAAAGGAACTCGTTATAGAATCAGATTTGAATATTGAAGTGAGAATAGTTTTTTATAACATTAGGGCGCAACCTCAGAAAGGCTCCAAAGGATGAATGCTATAACGTAGGCCCGACTGTCAGCCATAAATTTCGTTGCAATGTTGATGTGAAAATTAAGTTTTCACTTTTTTTTTTGGGACGATTCCTTCTTTCCCCACCGCTAACTGAAAAGAAAATTAATGAAAATGTCTAAAACAGTTAAACATTTCGCACAATATTTCGCGCAAAACTAATAGAGTGAAATATGTTTGATCGCCAATCCATTGTTGACAGTGAGATACATCAACGGCGTAATGAAAAAATGCCCAGCGATATTCATTTTATTACCTTAATCAACGTTTCGCGCGTAAATATTGTGTGTTAATACACGTTAGTCCAGTCAGATTCTTGTTGCAGCAATATCAGAGCGCCTTTAAAGCAGTGTGGAATTTTTCATGTTCATTGACGCTAGAGTTGAACCACAAGGATTGTAACCCAAATACATATTGTGTATTGAGACGATTAGATTTTGCTTCGTGTGCATGAATTCCAATATAATATGCTCCGAACAGCGATGAGAAATATTTATTGTAGTAATGAACTTATTCATTAACTACATTTTGTCCCTTCTATAGTTATAAACGGATGAAAAGCAAAAGGATAAATAATTTTACAAATGATCTTTGGAGTTTTGTTTTCCTAGTATTAATGGGATTTAATTGCGGTAGCTGTATTTCAATTCAATCAGTTGAAAGTTTTATGGTTCATTTTCCTGCCATGTAGTTACAACACGGAGACACGGTTTGTATCTATGCACTTCGCTTAATACTATTCATGTATTATTTAAGCTAAAATTAAAATGTTTTATCTTTTATGCTACAGCATAGAACAACAAAATTTGGAAGATGGCAGCCTTCACTGGAATTCCCAAAATGATCAACAGCAAATCATCAATGCCATTGCAGCAACACCCAACTAATGTTTTCTGTATATGTGTCCTGGAAGGATTTCTTTATAATGACTTCATTATCCAATATGCTTTTAATGATATTACGGAATTTCGTAATTTATAAATTGGTAATAAATTTGCGTGTTTTTTTTTGTCAGGTCACATGTAAATTTTGAGCTCAAATTCTGTTTTGAATTCCTTTCATCAAAGAGACAACTGAAATGATCAGTACTGTGTAAGACTGTTATGCACGTAATTATTGTAAGATATTTTGAAGAAACTTGTAAATTGTATCCTGTAGATTTGTTAACCATTGACAGATATACATTTATGGACCCGTAAGCTAACAATCTGCCTGTTATGCATGAAAAGGTGCAACATGCAGCCAGCAATAAAAGCTGTGAGTGAAACAATAGGTCTTGGATGAAACAAATACTTGGATAAGTTTGACGAAGAACCATTCTCATCAAAAATACTCATGCATTCATTAATGAAATTTCTTCAACCTTATTCACTTGTGAGATGTGGATGGCGCTGGCTGGGTTGGCGTTTATTGCCCCATACTAGATACCATTGAACAGGTGATGGTGAGACTAATTTGAAATCGTGAAACCAGATTTATTTTGCTAGATATAATATTTAATAGAGACTATTAAAATTCTTAATTACTATGAATCATATTTAACAAAATTCTGATTTTTGTGGCAACGTATCAAAACATGAGGAATTTACATCCAAGATTAATCAACAGGTATGAATTACGAAATGAAAATGTTAGTCTACGATCATCTATAAACATTCAAACACACGAACTAGGATCAGAAATAAGCTATTAAACTCTTCTTAGCGGATTTTTTTTTCATATTTAAATATGACTAGAGAAAGTTACCCTTGGTATTTATAGAAATATGACCATTCAATAAAAGTAAATTATTGCAGATTGTGAAGATCTGAGGTTTCTTTTTAATGTTATAGAAACTAATCAGAGTTGTGAAGTTACCAGAGAGTCTGGACCGATTGTCCCAGAAAGGAAATAGGATTAGTAAAGTAAAATTGTTGTTATCCAGAGTGAGCAAGATTGCCTGAATAGGCTCCTAATGTGGTCTAAACGTCTTCTGGTCTACGAAAATGCCAGGATTTGTGGAGAGATGAATAGTGTTTTTAAGAGTCTGCTTTAAAACTGAAGAGGGCTAGAAAATTCTAAAGAAAGGCTCCGACACAAAACGTCAGCTTTCCTGCTCCTTTGATACTTCCTGGCATGTTCTAGCTCCACACTGTGTTATCTCAGGGCTACACAATGATGGTTTCACATTGTTGCCAAAGAAGTCTAGTAGAAAGTGCAGTAGATTGTGATTGTGTCAAGAGCAAAGGTCACGTAAATTATTAATGGCAAAATTGCCACCTGTTCTCTCGTTCCTCCTCGCCTTTGTGAGCTGCATGAAAAAAAGTAATTTTCCATCTGATTCCATTCTGAAGATGAGTCACCTTCAACACAAAATGTTAACAACATTTCTCTCTTCACAGATGCTCTTAGGCTTGTTGAGCTTCGCGAGCACTTTCTGATGTTATATGAAAATATTTAACTTTGCTTGGCTCCATCCTTTTGATCTCAGCAGCTCTGGAAGTGCATTAGGTGGCTTTCCTCAATTTTCTTTTTAAATGAACCTTAAATAAACTACCTCACCAGTACTCATTCAGAAAATACATCACCAGATTAAATTGTTTTTCCTGTTTCCTAAAGCATACCTAGCTTCCCTTAAATCATTTTTGAAATGGTGGAATAATCCAACAGGGGATCGTGAACAGCTGATCCTGCACCACCTAGGAAAATGTAAGGTAGTTTTATTGAAATATTGATATGACATTATGTCTTAGGATGGAAGTAGTGAAGATGTCTTTCTTTAGTAGTAAAGAAAAGCTCTGTGACATGCTTTAAGACTAATTGATTTCCCTCCCGAGAAAGACTGAGTTTTCTTTAATTCTTTTGCGGATTCTCCAGAATATTTTTCTTCTAAAATGAGAAATTCTATTCTGAAAATAAGCCCATGCCCGAGCAGATGGGTTTTTGATAAATGAAGGAGTCGAAGGCTATGAGTAGACAGAAGTATGGTTGAAATCATAACGGTATCAAGTAGTAAGATATTTAATCCTGGTGCAATTGCATTGGAGGGTTAATCTGCTGTTGCGTCCTAACCTATATCCCAATAAAGCTGTGTTGTAATTTCATTTTCTTTTACCTAACAATAAGTAGGTAGAAATTATTTTTAAAAATCACGATGTATAAATAAATTTTCAAAAAGGAAAACAGCAACTGAAATTGAAATGATAACATGAACACAATTTCATAGGAGGCTACCAAACAAAAGTTGAATCTGAATCTCACAGTGGTGCATTAGGGTAGATAACTCCAGTTTATTGTTCAAAAAGTTATGTTTTGTGAAGGATTTATTTGGGAAATGACAAAATGAGATTCCCTGCCAGCGTTTGGGAATTTTATCAAATGTAACAACTTGGATTTTGCAGAAAGGCCAAAGTTCTTTTCGCTATAATTTGATAATACAATTAAGTAATTGTTTTGTGTGTTTATTTTAACATTGCATGCAACTGGAATGTTAATTGAATAAGATAACAAAGTGGCTAGCTGGTCCATGGTTATTATAAAGACAAATTATTTAAGTATATATAAACACCGACTACTAAATCTGTAAAGATCATGCCAAGAAATGCTTCCCAAAATCTCTTGACAGTGAAATGCATAGCTACACGAATCATACACCTTGTGGCCAAAAGAGAAATTTTACATCAAAAATAAATATATGTTGAGTTACATGATATCTTGTATTTTTTTGGTAAATGTGACATGTAGAAAGAATATTATGCACGCACAACTTGGACATACATCTTACAATTTCGTGTCTTTTCTGTTGGATGACGAGCACAGATATCAGAAGACATTTGCGCAGTGATGGTCCAGGTGTTCACGCAATTCTTATAGTCTAGGTGCAGGCCAATCGGTCTATTCAACCCTATTCAAGAGCATTGCACCCTGACCCAGTGACCTACGTTCTCCCTCTAATCCTGCAAATTCCATGGCTAATCCACCTAGCCTACACATCCATGGCTACTGTTGGCAACATGGTACGGTAAATTTACCTAATCAGCGTATTTTTGGAATGCAGCAGGCAGAATGTGTAAACTCCACACAGACAGTTGCACAAGAATGGAATCGAAGCCCAGTCCCTGGTGTGTGAGTCAGCAGTGTTAAGCACTGAATGATCATGCCTCCCATACAGTTAAAACAGTTTAACAGATTTATTTAAGATAACAAGGTGTAGAGCTGTATGAACGCAGCAAGCCAAGCTGCATCAGATGAACAGCAAGGCTGACGTTTTGGGCCCAGACCCTTCTTCAAAAAAAAAATTGATTTTTCTGTTTATGCCTATTTTTCCTGAAATAGCTGCAGATGCTCGAAGTCAAACAAAATAAAAGGAAATTTCTGGGTAAACAACACAAAGGGTCTTTCAGCATCCGTGTACAGAAATCAATGTTGGAATTTGTTGTCTAGCAACCCTTCGTTGGAATTAAAGAATTTCAATTTAGAAGAGGAATCATTGGGCACAAAACAAGAACTCTAATTTCTCTCCACCGATGCTGAGTTTTTCAGTAACTTCTGTTTTTGTTCTGCTATCCTTTGTATTAATTTCGATCATGCTTCCTGCACCAGATATTAACCTTTTTATTGTTTCCTGTCCTACATCTTTACATTAAAATCATAAATTCATTAATTTCCAATCTAATGTGTCCTTCTCCAAACCTAGGTGAGTTTGAACAATTAAAACCAATGCATCTTTTTTTTCAGAAGCCCCTTCTTTTAAGGCCTTAGGGTGAAATACATAAAATCTGCTACCCATTAGCACGCATCTCGTTCGATTTGTAAAGTCCAATTTCTCTGGCAGATGTAATTTTCATAAACATCTTCCTCCCGGCCATTTCAGGTATGGGTATAGAATGAGCAACTGGAGCCAAAGCCCTCGGAGAGAAACAATAAGTATAAGTGAAGCACTGAAAGTAATATTTGATACGCGGGTGGTCGATAAAGTAGATAGGATGGTTCTGTTTCCCTTCTTAAAAGAAACAAGAACGATAGGGCAATTATTTAAAGTTATTTGTGAACATTGCTCATGCGATGTGTGAAAAAAAACTTCACATATTGAGAGCTTCATGACTGGAATTCACCGCCTGGAAATGTATCTGAGGAAATGTCAACTGAGACGTACAAGATGTCATTGATTGACAGAAAAATAGAAAATAGACAGCAAATAAATCAAAAAATTCTCAAGTGTTTGGCAGAAAAGCAGGAAATGAGACGGATAGATAATGTTCGTGGGAGAGCTAGAGCTGACATGTTGCGGCAACTCGCCTTCTTATCCGCCATAACCTTTCCGTGGTTTCTCGATATACCGAATTACAGCTATTACTGGAATGCTATTTTAACCTCTACAACGATGATCAATGAAATATGCACTCTCAATTCATGTGATATCTCCTCATTTTGCATTGTTAATTTTCCAAACTCAAATTTTCTTGGATCAACATTCACATTTTAATGCTGTTCATTTCTCACTTCTACAGAATATCATACGAACTTTATTTTTATATACTTGTGCCCGCGTTCTCGAATTTTTCCATGTTCATTCATCTTTCAATCCACCTTCATTTTAATCTGCCCAGTCGTCTAACTTGCCATCTAAATTTGTGCACTTAACTACTTTACTAAGGTTTGATTCTATCATCAGCATTTTCAACTTGAACACAAATGTTGAATTCTCCCCTTGAATGTTTTAACTTTTTATTAGAATGTATGCATTCTTTGTATTTCGAAGTATACACTTTAATGTCAGCTGCTACCTCCTCTTTGACTTGTCCCCCGAATTAGTTACCATGTTCACTTTAGTTTCACCTCTGAGGAATAATCATATCAGTCTCGATAACTTGATAACTCTTAACTTGTTTCTATCTCCACCAATTCTGCGAGATCCGCGATGTTTCTCGAGCATTTTCAGCTTTTTTATTTCTCTTTAGGTAGGTTTGATTTCATGCCCTCACTTTTTCTCTGTGTTCAATGAAGAAATTCTCATAGATACTATGCCGTATCTATTTAATGAAATTTGTCACGCTGCAACAAAAATATCATTAGTTGACTGAAATAATAAACAAATGTCTCATGAGTAATTTTTACGCCAAAGAAATGCCGTGCAAAAACTGACTCAAATAAGAGACTCTCTCAACACGATCCCCTTAATAATCGATGGCATTATCGCCACTAAATTCCCCACTATCCACATCTTGTAGTTACCAGAAACTCAACTGGACTCGTCATATAAATGCAATGGCTGCAATAGCATGTCAGAGCCACGTAATACTGCAGTGATTAATTCACCCCCTCCCCTGGCCACCGAAGGCCTGAGGACCATCTACAAGGCACAGGTTAGAAGTGTACTGGAATGGTCCTCACTGGTATGAATGACTGCTTTTATAAAATCACTCAAGCAGTTTGAACGCAGGCGGTTGTAGACTGGCTCACCAAGCCTGCCTGTTTGATTAGAGACGTTCCGTTAGGTAAAATCAACGGCGCGAATTTCATTTCCTTCTTTGTACGTGTGCATTGCGACCATTGAGAATTGGCCGTGTCTCTTGGTGGCTGGCTGGTGTCCTGCATCCTTATTGACTGTCTTCTTCCAGTTTGACCAATGTAATGTTTTTCACAGTCCTTGCATGGTATTTTGTATGTTACGTTAGTTTTATTGCTTGCGAATATGGTATCCTTTACATTCTCCTGTAGCTGTCGCAGTGTGTTTATTGGATATTGGACTACCCTCATACCTAGAGGGCTGAGGAATGATAATCTCTGATATGTTTCTGATAATCTCTGATATGTTTCTGATATACGGTAAGGTGAAGAATGTGTCTGGCCGTGTTGTGTCTTTGTGTTGCGGTCTGTCACTGAAGTAACAGCGCATTATGGTTTTCAGGTGTCCATTCCTTTGAAAACCTCCGTTTAAACAAAGAAACAAAGAAACCCACAGCACAGGAACAGGCCCTTCGGCCCTCCAAGCCTGCGTCGATCAAGATCCTCTGTCTAACCTGTCATCTATTTTCTAACGGTCTGTGTCCATTTGCTCCCTGCCCATTCATGTACCTGTCCAAATATATCTTAAAAGACGCTAATGTGTCTGCGTCTACCACCTCCTCTGGCAACGTGTTCCAGGCACCCACCACCCGCTGTGTAAAGAACGTTCCACGCATATCTCCCATAAACTTTCCTCCTCTCACTTTGAACTCATGACCCCGAGTAATTGAGTCCCCCACTCTGGGAAAAAGCTTTTTGCTATCCACCCTGCCTATACCCCTCATGATTTTGCAGACCTCAATCAGGTCCCCCCCTCAATCTCCGTCTTTCTAATGAAAATAATCCTAATCTATTCAACCTCTCTTCATAGCTAGCAGCCTCCATACCAGGCAACATCCTGGTGAACCTCCTCTGCACCCTCTCCAAAGCATCCACATCCTTTTGGTAATGTGGAGACCAGAACTGTACACAGCACTCCAAATGTGGCCGAACCAAAGTCCTATACAACTGCAACATGACCTGCCAACTCTTGTACTCAATACCCCGCCCAATGAAGGAAAGCTTGCCATATGCCTTCTTGATCACCCTATTGACCTGCGTTGTCACCTTCAGGGAACAATGGGCCTGAAAGCCCAGATCTTTCTGTTCATCAATTTTCCCTCGGACTTTTCCATTTACTGGATAGTTCGCCCTTGAATTTGATCTTCCAAAATGCATCACCTCGCATTTGCCCGGATTGAACTCCATCTGCCATTTATCTGCCCAACTCTCCAGCCTATCTATATTCTGCTGTAATTTCTGACAGTCCCCTTCACTATCAGCTACTCCACCAATCTTAGTGTCGTCAGCAAACTTGCTGAGCAGACCAGCTACACCTTCCTCCGGATCATTTACAATTATTACAAACAACAGTGGTCCCAGCACAGATCCTTGTGGAACAGCACTGGTTACAGGTCTCAAATTTGAGAAACTCTCTTCTACTACTACCCTCTGTCTCCTGTTGCCCAGCCAGTTTTTGTTTTATCTATCTAGCTAGCACACCCTGGACCCCATGTGACTTCACTTTCTCCATCAGCCTGCCAAGGGGAAGCTTATCCAACGCCTTACTGAAGTCCATGTATATGACGTCTACAGCCTTTCCCTCATCAATCAACTTTGTCACGTCCTCAAAGAATTCTATTAAGTTGGTAAGACATGACCTTCCCTGTACAAAACCATGTTGCCTATCACTGATAAGGCCATTTTCTTCCAAATGGGAATAGATCCTATCCCTCCGTATCTTCTCCAGTAGCTTCCCGACCACTGACGTCAGGCTCACCGGTCGATAATTACCTGGATTATCCTTGCTGCCCTTTTTAAACAAGGCGACAACATTAGCAAGTCTCCAGTCCTCTGGGACCTCACTTTAAGTGCTTTCGTTCTGCTTTGCGCAATTGGATTGCTCAAGTGTGTTGTGGCCTATCCGAAGAATGGAGCTGCATCAAGAATTCGACTGGGAGAACACATGCACAATAGCACGAACTAAACAGGCATGCCAGGAAATTCCTGGGTCCCTGGCATTTCAACCGGACCTACATCAACAAACACATTGAACTGGACCCGATGTACAAAAATGGAAGAACAGAGCCGGGAGTAATAACCAGACCCCAGCAAACCGAAGCATAAGAATAACAAACGGTACAGAGCACCAACGCTTCACTGGAGGAGCACTGACGATGTTACCGAGCAGGGTGACGAAACATCTGCAACCAAACACACCGGACTCAACAAGCAATTCTGCAGCCTCAAGTTTGACACAATCTAAAGCAAAGCAGTAGGCGTGATTGTAACCATATCAACAACTGGTCATTTGTTCCACCATTAAGATTAGTAGTGACAGTGTGTACTTTCCATTAGATGTAGAAATTCGTGAAAGATCTTCGGACAGCTCTTCACAAACCAATTACCACTCCATGTGGAAGGACAACGCATCAGATGCATGGGAACATGCAAGTATGACAGTTTTGGCCATTAATGTGGTCAGTACATCAGAAACAGTGTCAACAAATCTGGAGGAGACATTATGCTCCAGCAGGTGGCAGATGTTAAATTGTAAATGGGGCCTTGCCGGGAGTCAGTCAGCCTGGCGGGGACAGACCTGTATTTTATGAGAAGGTGCTCGGCTTTTCTTTCTCCAGAATGGAGGCCAGAAGTCTGTCTGCCTAACTTCCCATTTTCAGCAACTGGACGTTCAGCAAAGAGAAAATAGTACTATAACTATTATTGCATTCCTCTGAGTGAATTTTAAAAAGGGGCACTGGTTGACGTCTGAGAAGAACAACGAAGAACTAATCATCTGCCCCAATGAGAAAGCGTACTATGAAAGCCTTCTATACAATCTGGCCAGATTTGTCATTTTCTTTTATTTAGCCTTTAACTGAGTTTGTTTATTTTTCAGTCTGGATTTTGTGTGAGTGGTACTGAAAAGAAAAGGTATTAGGCTTAAAAATAGATATTAGTTTGATGACTTGTTCTTTTAATTTTGTTCTGGTGAAGTCAATGTAATGTTAATAAATTCTGAAGTGTTTTAATAAAGCTATGAACCGCCGTCGAGAATTAAATATGGATGTGAGTTTGCTCGCTGAGCTGGAAGGTTAGTTTTCAGGCGTTTCGTCACAATTCTAGGTAATATCATCAGTGAGCCTCCGATGAAGCGCTGGTGTTACGTCCCGCTTTCTATTTATCTGTTTAGGTCTCCTTGGGTTGGTGATTTCATTTCCTGCGTTGGTGATGTCATTTCCTGTTCTTTTTCTCAGAGGATGGCAGATTGGCTCCAAATCAATGTGGTTGTTGACGGAGTTCCAGTTGGAATGCCATGTTTCTAGGAATTCTCGTGTGTGTCTCTGTTTGGCTTGTCCTAGGATGGATGTGTTGTCCCAATCAAAGTGGTGTCCTTCCTCATCTGAATGTAAGGTTACGAGTGATAGTGGGTCATGTCATTTTGTGGCTAGTTGATGTTCATGTATCCTGGTGGCTAGCTTTCTGCCTGTTTGTCCAATGTAGTGTTTGTCACAGTTCTTGCAAGTTATTTTGTAGATGACGTTCGTTTTGCTTGTTGTCTGTATAGGGTCTTTTAAGTTCATTAGCTGCTGTTTTAGTGTGTTGGTGGGTTTGTGGGCTACTCATTCTTTTTGAATACGCTGTATAGGTGATTTTCTTCTGCTCTTCGTAGTTCCTCTGTGCTGCAGTGTGTGGTGGCTCGTTGAAAAAATGTTCTAATGCAGCTTCGTTTGTGGGTGTCGGGATGGTTCCTGTAGTTCAGTATTTGATCTGTATGTGTTGTTTTTCTGTAGACCTGGTTTGAAGTTCCCCATTGACTGTTCGCTCTACTGTGACATCTAGGAATGGCAGTTTGTTGTCGTTTTCCTCCTCTTTTGTGAATGTTATGCCAGTAAGGGTATTATTGATCGTCTTGAATGTTTCCTCTAATTTGTTTTGTTAAGCGATGACAAAGGTGTCATCCACGTAGCGGACCCAAAGTTTCACAATCATTCAGGAAAACAACATATACAGAGCAAATACTGAACTACGGGAGCAACCATCCAAGCACCCACAAACGAAGCTGCATGAGAACATTATTCCAACGAGCCACCACACACTGCAGCACAGAGGAACTACGAAGAGCAGAAGAAAATCACCTATACAGCGTATTCAAAAAGAATGGGTACGCAATGAACACAGTCTGCCGATTTCTCAGCAACAAACCCAAACAAACAGACAAAACGGGCCCAGAAACCATTACCATTCTACCCTACATCAAAAACATTTCCGAAATGACTGCCAGACTACTCGGACCTCTTGGCATCAGGGTAGCCCACAAACCCACCAACACACTAAAATAGCAGCTAATGAACTTAAAAGACCCTATACAGACAACAAGCAAAACGAACGTCATCTACAAAATAACTTGCAAGAACTGTGACAAACACTACATTGGACAAACAGGCCGCCGCATTGTAAGAAGGATGTGGAAGCTTTGGAAAGGGTGCAGAAGAGATTTACTAGGATGTTGCCTGGTATGGAGGGAAGGTCTTATGAGGAAAGGCTGAGGGGCTTGAGGCTGTTTTCATCAGAGAGAAGAAGGATGAGAGGTGATTTAATTGAAACATATAAAATAACCAGAGGGTTAGATGGGGTGGATAGGGAGAGCCTTTTTCCTAGGATGGTTGACGGCGAGCATGAGGGGGCATAGCTTTAAATTGAGGGGTGAAAGATATAGGACAGATGTCAGAGGTAGTTTCTTTACTCAGAGAGTAGTAAGGGTATGGAACGCTTTGCCTGCAACGGTAGTAGATTCGCCAACTTTAGGTACATTTAAGTCGTCATTAGATAAGCATATGGGCATACATGGAATAGTGTAGTTTAAATGGGCTTCAGATCGGTATGACAGGTCGGCATAACACCGAGGGCCGAAGGGCCTGTACTGTGCTGTAATGTTCTATGTTCTATGTAACACAGGTAATATGTTATACTCGAGCAGTGTTTTTGGACTGCAATTGTAGACTGTGCTACTTCATGTGTCTGTAGATTAAGGTGCAGAGATGGCCTTTCGTGCAGTGATGTGCTCTTCCAGTTGGATGTGGGATATTAGGGAGAATTGCAAAGTTCTGATGATTGAGTAATTGCATTTAGTGTGAATCCTATTGGATCATATAGATCAGTTGAGCCATAATTACAGACGGTGAGGAATTTACACAAAACAGGTGGTATGATGTATCGAAGTTTCAGAGGGTGCAAATCTTGCAGAAACAGTCAGATAGATTATTACCTCTGAGGGAGGTGGGCAGGCAGCTCAGGAGTCTTTTGTGTCTGTTCCCACATCAAAAAACACTGCTGTTTTGGATAATGTAAAGGCTGATAGACTTTCAGGGAAATGCAGTACTAACAGTCAAGTTTCTGGTACTGATATCAGATCGATTGTCATGAGGGGGATGTCAGGTTCCAAGTAATCGATTGTGACAGGGGATTGTCTAAATAGAGGCATAGATAGACGTGGCGGACAGTGGGACATTAGAATGCTATGTCACCTACTTGGTGTGAGGATCACGGACGTCTGGAAGAGCATGGAAAACATTCTTAAACGAGGAGTGACTAGCGTGATGTCATTGTACGTGATGGTACTTACAACATAGGAAGAAAAAGGGTCGAGATGCTGAAGAGAAAATATGGGAAATTGAACGGAGTTTAAAAACATGTGTTTCTTTGCATCAATATGTGGATTACTCCCTGTGCCACATGCACGTGAGCGTAGGAATAGAGAGCACATTAATTGTTGGCGGTGGAGTTAGTGCAGGGAGCAGGGATTCACATTTTTTGGATGATTGGAAACTCTTCTGGAATAGAAATGACCTGCAGCTGAATTAAAAGGGGGATAATATGCTGGCAAGAGCATTTGTTAGTGTTACTTGTGAGATTTTAAAGTAGTCGGGTGTAGGAGACTTCCAAAGGGACAGCGGGAAAGTTGATTAGTCCACTCTGGTAGAGTTGAGAAGAGAAGCAAGTCTATTTGTCAAAGAAGGCAAGAGCAAAGCAGAGATCGAGGGAAGCCTGATAAATTAAGCTACATTTATTTCAATGCAAGTGATCTGATCGGTAAAGCAGATGAACACAGGGCATGGTTGGGAACATGATACTGGCATATCGTAGCTAATACAGAAACATGGCTCAGAGAAATGCAGCTTAATATTCCAGGGTATAGATGATGTAAGAAGGATAGAAAAGGGAGGAAGATAGGAGGCGAGTAGCATTTTTGGTTACAGGTAACATTATGGATCTACTGAGGGAGGATGTAGATCCATTGAATTGTTGGGTGGAACTGAGAAATACCAAAGCGATGGTCAATTTCTGGGGATTGTACTATTGCCCTGACTCCACCAACCCGCTCCCGCCCCCCAATAGCACGATACGGAGAAATAAATTTGTAAGGAGATCTCAGATATCTGTAAGATTGATAGGCTTGTAATGGGCGAGGATTTTAATTTCCGAAACATTAACTGGGACTGCCACAGTGTTCAGGGCTTGGATGGAGAGGAAGTTGCTAAGTGTGTACAAGAAAATATTTTTATTCAGTATGTAGATGAACGTACTGGAGAAGGAGCAAAACTTGACCTCTTCTTAGGAAATAAGGCAAGGCAGATGACTGTGATGTTCATGGGGGAGCAATTTAGAGCCAGTGATCATGTTTCTATTAGTTTCTTTCAAATAATTAGGAAAAAGGATAACTCTGACTTAAAAATTAATGTTCTGCTTTAGAGTAGGGCAATTTCGACTTTATTAGGCAAGAACTTTCAAAAGTTGATTGGTAAACGCTATTCGCAGGTAAAGGAGCGGTTGGAGAGTGGGAGGCCTTCGAAAATTTTCTTCGCAATGTGGACAGTGGAACTGGGGCCATTTCAGTTTTATTATACGTTTCCAGTTTTCGAAAAGATTTGCAGCTCGGGTTGTGGATGAGTTTGTAGACATGCTCGCCCATCCGATGATTTGGTTGCAAACGGTTCGTCATCCTCTTCGGTGACAACGTCAGTGCTCCTCCGATGGAGCGTCAGTGGCTTTGTCCTACTTGCTATTTATCTGCATCGGTTGCTGGGATTGTTGGTATTACTTCCGAGATAGTAGGAACTGCAAATATCATGGCAGCAACGTCTTCTGTTAAGTTCATGGACACTAACATAATTAATGCGGCACTAATTTTTTTTAAAAAGTTAAAAGCAATTCAAGGTGCAATACCATGTCATTTTCAATCTATACTTGTAATCCTACTGCTTATTGAGGTGCTCATGATATATTTGTTTCTTATGCCTCTCAAGTATTGATGATGAGAAGAATATCATATTCCCAGGGGGCAGCTTGCACCACAATGCAACTCTCCAACCATTTCTGGAAATTGGTCCAAGGGCATGGGTGATCTGCCAGCATCAAGGACACTTTCATGTGCCCATTGTTAACGGGAAATTCAATTTCTTACATGCTGGGACGGTAAATAGAAGAACATAAGAAACCGGAACTGTAATTGCTCATTTTGCGTGTTTCACGAATCGAAATGATCGTAGCTGACGTAATTGTGGCTTTAGTTCTGTTCAGTGGCCTTTTCCCTATAACTAATGACTGTCATTGTTGTAGATCAGATCAAAACCCCTCAAAATATATTAGAGAGATAGTCTAGACCCTAACATTTAGCAATTCACTGCAATTCTGTAAGGGGTGCAGTTGATTTAAATTGTTTTACGCCTAAGCCAAGCATAATTTGGAGAATGACTTTGATGTAAAATTTGATCCTTGATCTGATTGTATCTCCGTGGGTAGGCCATATTTTGTTCTAAAAAGAGCATTTTTTCTATAATACTTACAGCCGTGATGTTGCAGTTTAATGGCCTCTCGAAATTTAGTAGACTCTTGTATTATGGTCAACAAATAGTGATTCCCACCTTTTTGTTGTTTTAGCTTGGAGTCTTACGTAATCATTTCAGCCTCATGTAAAAGCTTCCTCAAACCTTTCGGGCGGCACGGTGGCTCAGTCGTTAGCACTGCAGCCTCACAGCGCCAAGGACTCAGGTTCAATTCCAACCTCGGGCGACTGTCTGTGTGGAGTTTGCACATTCTCCCTGTGGCTGCGTGAATTTCCTCTGCGTGCTCCGGTTTCCTCCGACAGTCCAAAGATGTGCAGGCTAGGCAGATTGGCCATGCTAAATTGCCCGTAGTGTTCAGGGGTGTGTGGGTTATAGGGGGATGGGTCTGGGTGGGATGCTTCAAGGGGCGGTCTGGATTTGTTGGGCCAACGGGCCTGTTTTCACACTATAGGGAATCTAAACTAATCAAACGCCGAAATGGGTATTAAGGGTGCTAGTTTTCTCACTTCGTGAGATTTTCCTGTAACTTGACATATGTGAAATGTGCAGCAAAATTTAGCAACACAGTGATGCAGACCAGTCCAAGAGATTTTTTTGTCGTCTGTTTTGAGCTTTCCTTACTCCTCCAAGCGCACAAACTAGTTCAGCAAATGTGATGATAACAAGTTATTTTATGGATGCCAATGGAAGTGTCTGACGACTTAACTTGCTAATGCACCGAGCTGGGCAGAATGATGCAGTTGGCATCAGTTACGACGGCCTGCCTTGCAGCCATATCATTATCCAGCTTAATATTTGACTTTGAAAACCGAGAACAACAGAATTCAGAGTCAGAAGACAAGGTATTTTTTTGACAACTGGAGCATTGCACGGGGATCGTCCTTTCAAGATTTTGTTTAGGCCTAGCACATCAACAACAACAGTTAACACCACTGCCCTTCATAAGATGTTGGTAAGCTGCTCATTTGGAAACAACTGGGCACACCATAATCTGAGACCTAGTATTCCTAGAGTTTTTGAAAATATAATGTTCTCTTTTTAGGGTGTGCATTGCACCCTCAATTTAGCTGACTTTCAAACGAATGTTCAGAGAAAGCAAGGACCAAGTTTCTGAGCAAAACAAGACTTATTATTTACCAGAAGTAAGTAGACAGTGGTGACAGGGAAACAGATATAAACCATTGACATATACCATGGTGAACTAAAGCTTTCACGCCTATACAACATATTCATCAGCCTTATGCACATTCACTCTCGTAGACAAATAGGGAAATGGACGTTTGGACCATGTAGAGAAAAAAATTCTAGAGTTCCCGTGGTCTTTCTTACCAATTTCCGAAGTTGGGACGGTATTTTTAGGCTGGCCAAGCCCTTGTTGCTCAGATTATATTCTACAGAGATTTTTACTCATAAGAGCAATAGAATGATGACTTCATTGGAAGATGCTTCAGATGTATACACTCGAAATCACAATTCACAAGAACTGCTGAAGGAAAGACAGCTTGTTATCGTCAGGTTGAAACTGAATTTAAAAAAAACAATTAACAGGCATTTTCTTTTGAGAAAATAGCACACACTTCTTTGTGTTTCAGTGCATGCATACATTTGTTCCTTTGAAACAGCTTCTCAGTTCTAACCTGCAGTTGAATGTTCCTCCTGCAGAATGTGGGAGGTAACTGTATCTGCGGGAAGTGCACCCAACTCCAGCTCCTCGAAGCCCGCGTTAGGGAAATGGAGCCGGAGCTGGATGGACTTCGGATCATTCGGGAGGCAGAGGGGGTTATTGAGAGGAGCTACAGGGAGGCAGTCACGCCTCAAATACAGGAAAAAGGCACATGGGTTACGGTCAGGGGACGGAAAGGGAACCGGCAGGCAGTGCAGTGATCCCCTGTGGCTATTCCCCTCAACAATAAGTATACCGTTTTGGATGCGGTTGCGGGGGGGGAACGACTTACCAGGGGAAAGCAGTGGGGCACAGGTCTCTGGCACAGAGTCTGCCCCTGCTGCTCAGAAGGAAAGGGGGAAGAGGAGCAGAGCAGTAGTCATTGGGGACTCCATAGTTAGGGGGACAGATAGGAGGATCTGTGGGGACAAGAGAGACCCACGGTTGGTGTGTTGCCTCCCTGGTGCCAGGGTGCATGATGTCTCTGATTGTGTTTTTGGGATCCTTAAGGGGGAAGGGGAGCAGCCCCAAGTCGTGGTCCACATTGGCACCAACGACATAGGTAGGAAGAGAGATGGGGATTTAAGGCAGAAATTCAGGGAGCTGGGATGGAAGCTGAGAGCTAGGACGAAGGGAGTTGTTGTCTCTGGTTTGTTGCCCATGCCACGTGCTAGTGAGGCGAGGAATAGGGAGAGAGAGGAGTTGAACACGTGACTACAGCGATGGTGCAGGAGGGAGGGTTTTGGATTCTTGGATAATTGAGGGTCTTTCTGGGGTAGGTGGAACCTCTACAAGCAGGATGGTCTTCACCTGAACCAGAGGGGTACCAATATCCTGCGGGGGGGTCGGGGGAGGAATTTGCTAAGGCTATTCGGGTGGGTTTAAACTAATTCGGCAGTGGGATGGGAACCAAAATTGTAGATTGAGTACAGAAAAGGTTGTGACTAGGGTGGTCCAAAATAAAGTTTCAGGGAGGTAAGATGGCACCGGCAAGCAAGAAGTTGGATTGAAGTGTGTCTACTTCAATGCCAGGAGCGTCCGGAATAAGGGGGGTGAACTTGCAGCATGGGTTAGTACCTGGGACTTCGATGTTGTGGTTATTTCGGAGACATGGATAGAGCAAGGACAGGAATGGTTGTTGCAGGTTCCGGGATTTAGATGTTTCAGTAAGAACAGAGAAGATGGCAAAAGGGGCGGAGGTGTGGCATTGTTGGTCAAGGACAGTATTAGAGTTGCAGAAAGGATGTTTCGGGACTCATCAGCTGAGGTAGTATTGGCTGAGCTTAGAAACAGGAAAAGAGAGGTCACCCTGTTGGGAATTTTCTATAGGCCGCCTAATAGCTCCAGAGATGCAGAGGAAAGGATAGCAAAGCTGATTCTCAATAGAAGTGAGAGAGACAGGGTAGTTGTCATGGGGGACTTCAACTTTCCAGATATTGACTGGGAACACTATAGTTCGAGTACTATAGATGGGTCAGTTTTTGTCCAGAGTGTGCAGGAGGGCTTCCTGACACAGTATGCAGATAGACCAACAAGGGGCGAAGCCACATTAGATTTGGTACTGGGTAATGAGCCCGGCCAGGTGTTAGATTTGGAAGTAGGTGAGCACTTTGGTGATAGCGATCACAATTCTGTTAAGCAACTCATATTCCGCTTGGGAACCCTGCAGCCCAATGGTATCAATGTGGACTTCAGCAGCTTCAAAATCTCCCCTTCCGCCACCACATCAAAAAACCAGCTCAGTTCGTCCCCTCCCCCTACTGCACCACACAACCAGCCCAGCCTGTCTCTGCTTCCCTAACCTGTTCTTCCTCTCACCCATCCCTTCCTCCCGCCACAAGCTGCACCTCCATCTCCTACCTGCTAACCTCAACGCACCTCCTTGACCTGTCTGTCTTCCCTGGACTGACCTATCCCCTCCCTACCTCCCCACCTATACTCTCCTCTCCACCTATCTTCTTTTCCCTCCATCATCTGTCCGCCTGCCCCTTTCTCCCTATTTATTCCAGAACGCTCACCCCATCCCCCTCTCTGATGAAGGGTCTAGGCCCGAAACGTCAGCTTTTGTGCTCCTGAGATGCTGCTGGGCCTGCTGTGTTCATCCAGCCTCACATTTTATTATCTACAATTCTGTTATGTTTACTTTAGTGATGGAAAGGGATAGGTGTATACCACTGGACAAGAGTGATAGCTAGGGGAAAGGCAATTACGATGAGATTAGGCAAGATTTAGGGAGCATAGAATGGGGAAGGAAACTGCAGGGGATGGGCACATTAGAAATGTGGAGCTTATTCAAGGAAAAGGTCCTGTGAGTCCCAAATAAATATGTACCTGTCAGGCAGGGAAGAAGCTGTAGAGTGCGGGAGCCGTGGTTTACGAAGGAGGTGGAATCTCTGGTCAAGAGGAAGAAGGAGCCTTATGTTAGGATGAGATGCGAAGGCTCAGTTAGGGCGCTTGAGGGCTACGAGGTAGCCAGGAAAGACCTAAAGAGAGAGCTCAGAAGAGCCAGGAGGAGACATGATGAGTTGTTGGCGGATAGGATCAGGGTAAACCCTAAGGCTTTTTTATAGGTATTTAAGGAATAAAAGAATGACGAAAGTAAGATTAGGCCCAATCAAGGATAGTAGTGGTAAGTTGTGTGTGGAGACAGATGAGCTAGGGAAAGCGCTAAAGGAATATGTTTCAACAGTATCCACTCTAGAAAACGACAATGTTGTCAAGGAGAATACTGAGATGCAGGCTACTAGACTGGGTGGGATTGAGATTCAGAAGGAAGAGGTATTAGAAGTACTTCAGAAGTTGAAGATAGATAAGTGCCCTGGGCCGGATGGGGTTTATCCTCGGATCCTCTGGGAAGCCAGGGAGGAGATTGCCAAGCCTTTGACATTGATCTTTAACTCGTTAATGTCTACAGGAACAGTGCCAGATGACTGGAGGATAGCAAATGTGGTTCCCCTGTTCAAGAAGGGGAGTAGAGACAAACCCTGGTAATTATAGACCAGTGAGCCTTACCTCAGCTGCTGGTAATGTGTTGGAAAAGGTTATAAGGGATAGGATTTATAATCATCTAGAAAAGAATAAATTGATTAGGGATAGTCAGCATGGTTTTGTGAAGGGAAGGTCGTGCCTCACAAACCTTATTGAGTTCTTTGAGAAGGTGACCAAACAGGTAGATGAGAGTAAACCGGTTGATGTGTTGTATATGGATTTCAGCCAGGCGTTCGATGAGATTCCCCACAGTAGGCTATTGTACAAAATGTGGAGGAATGGAATTGTGGGAGATATAGCAGTTTGGGTTGGAAGTTGGATTGCTGAAAGAAGACAGAGGGTGGTAGTTGGTGGGAAATGTTCATCCTGGAAACCAGTTACTAATGGTGTACCGCAAGGGTCGGTGTTGGGTCCACTGCTGTTTGTCATTTTTATAAATGACCTGGATGAGGGCGTAGAAGCATGGGTTAGTAAATTTGCAGACAACACTAAGGTCGGTGGAATTGTGGATAGTGACGAATGATGCTGTAGGTTGCAGAGAGACATGGATAAGCTGCAGAGCTGTGCTGAGAGGTGGCAAATGGAGTTTAATGCAGACAAGTGTGAGGTGATGCACTTTGGTAGGAGTAACTGGAAGGCAAAGTACAGGGCTAATGGTAAGATTCTTAGCAGTGTAGATGAGCAGAGAGATCTCGGTGTCCATGTACACAGATCCTTGAAAGGTGCCGCCCACGTTACAGGGGTGTTAAGAAGGCGTACAGTGTTTTAGCTTTTATTAATAGAGGAATCGAGCTCCGGAACCAAGACGTTTTGGTGATGCTGTACAAAACTCTGGTGCGGCCGCACTCGGAGTACTGTGTACAGTTCTGGTCACCGCATTATAAGAAGGATGTGGAAGCTTTGGAAAGGGTGCAGAGGAGATTTACTAGGATGTTGTCTGGTATGGAGGGAAGGTCTTATGAGGAAAGGTTGAGGGACTTGAGGCTGTTTTCATTAGTGAGAAGGTTGAGAGGTGACTTAATTGAAACATATAAAATAATCAGAGGGTTAGATGGGGTGGATAGGGAGAGCCTTTTTCCTAGGATGGCCACGGCGAGCACGAGGGGGCATGGCTTTAAATTGAGGGGTGAAAGATATAGGACAGATGTCAGAGGTAGTTTCTTTACTCAGAGAGTAGTAAGGGAATGGAACGCTTTGCCTGCAACGGTAGTAGATTCGCAAACTTTATGTACATTTAAGTCGTCATTGGACAAGCATATGGACGTACACGGAATAGTGTAGGTTAGATGGGCTTGAGATCGGTATGACAGGTCGGCACAACATCGAGGTCCGAAGCGCCTGTACTGTGCTGTAATGTTCTATATTCTAGATAGACGAGAGGGGGAAAAAAGCATTACTTGTAAACAACTCCTTGATGCCTAATTGCCTGCATACATATTTTAAAAATGTTTTGGATCATTTTGACCAACCATCCACCCGTTGTTAATTTTCATTTTGTTTCTATCACCCTTGTTCATGTGCTGTTAAGTATTTTACTTGTTGTCCATTACTCCTGTATAAGCAAGGAGAGCGATTTTTTTCTTGCTGGCAGCCGAAGTAAATTTAATTAAACTGACACTTAACATAACTTGTCATTCTCAAAAATCTATTCCTAATTGCTGTTTCATTCCTCTCTGCAAATGTCTGCTCTCTGTGTCGTTTATCCTTTGCAGTTTTGGAACAACACTCTTGTTTTACTCCACTTCTGGAAGATTCGGATTCCTTGTTAGAATATGGAGGCATCGTGTCATACAACACGGAACATACCCTTCAATCCAACCAGTAGAGGCCGAGCATAATCCCAGACTACACAATCCCACCGGCCTGTTCCTGGCCCATATTCATCTAAACCTTTCCTATTCATGTAGTTACCCAAATGTATTTTAAACGTTGGAACTGTGCCCACAAATACCACTTGCTCACGAAGTTCATTGTACATGCGAACCATCCACTGCATGCAAAGATTGCCACCCCATATCTTTATGCCTCCAAATCTCTCTCCTCTCACTTTAAAAATGTGCCCCATAGTCTTAAAATCCCCCATCTTCGGGAAAAGACACCTACTCGCAACCTATGTATATCCCTGATGATTTTATAAACGCCTGGAAGATTAACTCTCAACCCCTACACTCCAGTGAAAAGGGCCCAGCCTATCCACCCTTCCTTTATAACTCAAACCTTCCATACCCAACAACATCCTAGTAAATCTCTTCTGAACTCTGTCTACCTTAATAAAGTCATTCCATAACGGTGCGACCATAGCCGGACACAGCACTCCAGAAGAGGCTCACCAATGCCCTGCAGAACATTAACACGACTTTCCAACTCCTGTACTTGAAGTTGTGGGACTTTCAGCCAAGCTAGTTTCCTTTTTACAATCTCTTTCTTTTCTAATACAGATGTGCTTTCCTTCCAATGATTTCGCTGCCAGATCCTTCCTAATTTGTGGAACGTACAGTTTTCTTCTTCGATTGCCCAAGCCAAAGAAACATTTGACTTTGCAATCGCTTTGTTTTTAAGTATCATTGGCAATATTAATTCTTCCGCGTTACTTCTTCAAATCATTACTTCAAGTGTTATTGTTCATTCATAAGATATATGGATATTTCCAACATTGTGCACAATTTCAGAAAAGTTTGTTTCTTACAAATCAGACATATGTTTAGACTACAGAAAGTGAAGAATTGGACTGTGATCAATTCCATCAAATACTTGGCGTAAAAATATATTGCTTCCTCCGGTACCTCAAAGTTTGTGGCACACTAAGACACCATTGAACTGATAGGCAAATAATCTGTACAATGTGTCCGCAAAATTGAAAGAGAAATGTAATTACAACACTAATAAGTTAGATGTCAGTTCGTATGTTAACTGAAGTAAACAATCCCACGAGACACTAGGCAGGTTGGTCATTTTCAAATTTATTCGTTCATCCTTTTGAATATAGTGTGGCAAGTGATATTCTAACAACTGCAACAAGTCAACAATTTGTTTGTTCATTCCACTCAATACTTACAATGGCATGAGGACCATAATCTGAGAAACTAGAATGTCCGACATCCACTTCAAGTATAAAGTTTTCGAAAAGGTCTGTAGCTCGGTTGTGGATGTGATTGTAGGCATGGTCGCCGAGCCGGTGGGTTTCGTTGCAAATGTTTCGTCACCCTGCCAGCAACCACATCAAATCCGACAAACGAAGCTGCATCAGGACACTATTTAAAGGAGCCACAATACAATGCAGCTACCCAGAACTAAACAAAGCAGAACAGGGACGCGTATGCGGAATCTTCGGAAGAAATGGATACCCGAAAAGCAGAATCCGCTTACCTCCGAGGCAGTCCACAACAGGGAGGCATAGCAGGACCAGAATCACTTGTCACCCTATGATACATAAAAGATATTTCAGGGACGACCACAAGACTTCGCAGTCCCCGAGGTATCAGAGTAGCCCACAAAGAACGTAAAAGGTCCCATATCCAAAACTGGGATTATATACAAAATGTCATGCAAGGACTGTGTGAAACACTACACCGGTCAAACCAGCCGAAATTTGGCTAAACAGATACATGGATACCAACTAGCCACCAAGAGGCCCGACCAATTCTCACCTCACTAAACATGAGCAACGAGGGACACGGATTCGGCTCGGACAGCACATCGACAATCCCACAAGTCAAACAGAGACATGCCAGGAAATTCCCGGAGGTCTCGTATTCCAAACTGAACTTTTATGAAAAAATACATTGAATTAGACCCTGCGTACAAACCAAAGAGAAACTAAACCGCAAGTAATGCCAATCATTCCAGCAAACCGAGGCATACAAAGAACGAGTGGGACAGAACACAGACGTTTCGCCAAAGGAGCACTGCCGACGTTACACAGCAGGGTGACGAAACGTTTAGAAATGAACCCACCGTCTCTGCGAGCATGCCTACAACGTCATACACTTCAAGTAATTAGAATAGGTGCGCATTTCCTTTGTAAAGAAATTCTTAATATCCCCTGTTTTGAGGGTAATTTTTCAACACTGTGTTCAACGATCATAAAGCACAAAGCTCAACACCCTGTGCAAAGGTCACTCGGCCCAAAACGTTAACTCTGATTTCTCTTCACAAATGCTGCTAGACCTGCTGAGCTTTTCCAGCAAACTCTGTTTGCATTTGTGTTTGTTATCAGCGCTGTTGATAAAACCAATGGCCCATTTTGCATTGTGTTCAATCAGCATTCAATGCATCGATGGTTTTTTTTCATGTATAAGTGTTGATTTGAACAGTTTTTAGATTTTAATTTTATCCTATAATGCACAGTGCTTGTTTAAAAAAAACATAATTCCACTGGAGGTTCCCTCAATTTACATCATGTTGTTGTGTTGAAATTTTAAACCAAAGATACTGCGAGATATGATTCTGCAATTGGGCTTATGGGCTTTGTACCTGATAGTCAAAAAGACTGTGATACGCGATTGCACAATCAATAGAGCTCACTTTCGGTTTAAGGTACAATTTTTGACTGATGTTTTCAATTAAGTTTCGTATAGCTGCGATCTCAAGTAGTTATAGGCTCAGATACTTTGTGTCGCCGTATTCCACTAATACCAGAAATGTAGCCAGTGATCCACCACGCAAAGTTCGCATCCGGAGGAGGATGCAAACCTAATGCTTGCGCTTACGTGAACCAAATGAGCCATCTCCTCAATGAATTTTACAGGTTCAAAACTGAATCTCGATTCACATAAATTATGGGAGAGGTAAGTCACAATTTTAATCAGCAGTTACAACAATGCGCTTCGCAAAATTTATCCCGCAAAAGAAATGTCACGATCAGACAGGCTTTAGATGTTCAGCATGCCAGCAATATCATCCTTCTTTCTGCTTTGTTTCTGGAATCTGGCTATGGGGCAAATTCTGTACTCTATCCCTGAAGAAAAAGAGCCCGGAGCTTTCGTAGCTTTCACAAATAGTAAATTTATGACGGTCTCTGATTTGCCAGCTGAAAATTTGAATGTTAATCTAAAGTGTGATGTAAAGAGTTAATCTAAAGTGGAAGCTCGAATAGATACAGCGATAATCTGTGGCCAAATCTTGACCTGTTTAGTGCCTGTATGTGTGCGTAATTGAAAATTGTGTGGACCAGTATATCGTGGATGTCGAAATTCCGGATATAAATGACAATTGGCCCAGATTCCCGGTGAGTGAAACGCCCTTGGAAATTGCTAAATCGGCAACGCGCTTTCTGTTGCAGTACGCGCACGACTCTGATGTGCAAGCAAATTCCCTTCGCACATACCGATTGACTCAGATTGTTCATTTCATCTTAAATGTGCAGGGAGAAACAGAATTATCAGAGCTATTTTAGGGCGCCCCAGCGGCACAGCGATTAGCACTACTGCCTCAAAGCGTCAGGGGCCGGGGTCGATCCAACCGTCAGGCGGCTGTCTGTGTGGAGCAAAAAATAAAGAAAATTGCAGTACAAAAACAGGTCCCCCGGCCCTCCAAGCCCGACATACTATTCGTCACAACGAAAACCTCCTACCTTTCCGGGTGTCGTATCCCACTATTCGCTTTTTGTTCATGTTTTTGTCAAGAAACGCCTTTAAAGTCACTGTAGTATCTGCATCCACCTCCCCGGGCAGTGGAGTTCCAGGCAGTCTCGAAAAACTTGCCTGTACATCACCTTTAAACCTGTCCCATCACACCGAAACCCATGGCCCCTGGCCACTGACATTTCCACCCTGAGAAAAAGATTCTGACTGTCCACTCTGTCCATGCCCTTCATAATCTTACCGACCTCTATCGAATCGCCCCTCAACCTCCGTCGTTCCAGTGAGAACAACGCAAGTTTCTCCAACTTCTCCTCATAGTTAAAGCTCTCCATGCCAGGCAACATCCTGGTAAATCTTTTCTGTGCCCTCTCCAAAACCACTACACCCTTCTGGTTAGTGTGGCGACCAGAATTGAACAGAATATTCCAAATGTGGCCTAACTAAGGTCCTATAAAGCTGCAACATTACCTGTCAAGTTTTAAACTCAATGCCCGGGCCGATGAAGGCACGCATGCTTTTTGCCTTGTTGACTACCTTTTCCACCTGTGTTGCCACTTCCAGTGACCTGGGTACCCGTACACTCAGATCGCTGTGCGTAAGATACCCTCAAGGGTTCTGCCATTTACTGTATATTTTCCATCTAGATTAAACCTTCCAAAAGGCATTAACTCACATTTTTCCGGATTAAACTCCATATACCATCTCTCTGCCCAAATCACCAAAAGATCTATATTCAGCTGTATATTTTGACGGCCCTCATTGCTATCTGCAATTCCATGAACCTTTGTGTCATCAGCAAATTTACCAACCAGAGCAGTTGCATTCTCCTCCAAATCATTTACATAAATTGCAAATGGAAAAGGTCACAAAACTGATCCCTGAGGAATGCCAGCAGCCACAACCCTCCATTCAGAAAGACACCCTTCCACTGTTATGGTCTGTCTTCTATGGTCGTGCCAGTTTTTTTTTGTCCATCTTACAAGATCACCTCTTAACCCGTGCAATTTTATCTTCTGTATCAGCCTGCCATGATGGACCTTCTTCTTACTGAAGTCCATAGAGACAACATCCACCGCCCTATACTCATCGATCATCTTCACCATTTCCACAAAAAAGTTCAACAATGTTAGTGAGACACAACCTCCCCTTCAGAAAACCATGTTACCTCTCACTAATAAACCCACTGATTTACAAGTTGAAGTAAATTCTGTTTCGAAGAATCCTCTCCAATAATTTCCCTACTACTGATGCAAGGCTCAGTGGCATGTTATTAGCTGGATTACCCTTGCCACATTTCTTAAACAACGTAAAATCATTGGCTTTTCTCCAATCCGCTGGGACCTTCCATGCAGCAGTGAGGATACAAAGTTTTCCTTCAAGGCCGCAGCATTTCCCTTATTCTGGGGTATATCACATCAGGCCATGGGGACTTGTCGACCTTAATGTTTTTTTCAACATTTCCAATGCCTCCTCCCTTTTGATCTCAACATGACACAAAGTATCCACACACCCTTCTCCAGACTCATTATCCACCCAGTCCTTCTCAATCGTGAACACTGACGAAAAGTACACATTTAATAGAACATAGAATACAGAACAGTACAGTACAATGCAGGACCTTCAGCTCACGATTTTGTGCCAATACATTACCCTAAAATTAATGTCTATTTAAACTCCACCCCAAATTTATACTATCATCTGCATGCCTATCTAATAGCCACTTAAATGCCCCTAATGAGGCCGACTCCATTACACTGTCTGGCAATGCGTTTCACGTCCATACCACTCTCTGAATAAAGAGCTAACCTCTGACCTCTCCCCTGTATCTACCTCCACTCACTTTAAAACTATGTTCCCACGTAATAGCTACCTCCACCCTAGGAAAAAGTTTCTACTTTTTCCACTCTGTCTATACCTCTGATCATTTTGTACTCCTCTGTTAAGTCATCTCTCATCCTTCATCATTCTAAAGAGAAAAAAAAACTTAGCTCTCAACCTTTGTTCATAAGACCTTCCGTCTTTTCCAGGCAACATTCTAATAAATCTCCTCTGCACTTTTTTGCAGCTTCCACATAATACCTAGCCCATTTCCTCTGCCTCCACCCATAAATTCCCTTCCCTGTCCTTGAGTGGGGCTACCATCTTCCTGGCTACCCTCCTGCTTTTAATATAGTTAGAGAAAGCCTTGGGATTTTCCTTAATCCGGTTGGCCAATGATTTTTTGTGACCCCTTTTAACCCTCCTATCTCTTTGCTTAATTTTCTTTCAACCTTCTTTATATTCCGCCCCTGGCTTCCTATCCTTGATAATTTTTTTTTTCATTAGCCTCACAATATCTCTCCTTATCCGAGGCTCCCTAAACTTTCCATCATTATCCTTCCTCCTTCAGGGAATGTTTCGGTACTGAATTCCCAGCAACTTACACTTGAAAGCCTCCCACATAACACATGTTGATATGCCCTCAAACATCAGCCTCTGACCTACATTCTTCAGTTCCTGCGTAATACTGTCATAATTAGCCTTCCCCCAGTTTAGCACCTTCACCTGGCAACCACAACTATCTTTATCCATTAGTATCTTAAACCGTACTGAATTGTGATCACTGTTCCTGAGGTGCTCCCACACTGAGACGTCGACCACCTGAACAGACTCATTCCCCAATACTTAGTCCAATATGGCCCCTTTACTAGTTGGACTATCGACATACTGTTTCACAAAGCCCTCCTGGATGCTCCTACAAACTCTGCCCCATTTGAACTAACTGAGCCCCATTCAATATATAGAAAGCTAAAATCACCCAGGACAACAAGCCTGTTACTTTTACATTTGGCAAAATCTGCCTATATATCTGTTTCTTCCCCCATCTCCTGCTGCTTGTTAGGAGGCCGGAAGTATCCCCTAACATTATGATTGCACCCTTCCTGTTCCTGAGCTCCACTCATTTGCCTCACTGAATGGGCCAACTAAAGCGTCCTCCTGCAGTACACCTGTAATTACTTCCTTAACAAATAGTGCAACTCTGCCACCTCTTTCATATTCCCCTCTATCCCACCTGAAATATCTGTATCCTCAAAGATTAAGCTGCCAATCCTGTCTCTCCCTTAGCCAAGTCTATGTAAAATTAACAATATCACAGTTCCAAGTACTAATCCAGGCACTAAGTTCAACTGCCTGGACGGTTACAGTTCTTTCTTTGAGGCAGTTGCACTTCAGTCCATCAGATCCTCATTGATCAGCAACCACACCCTGCCTGCTCTTCCTCTGAGTCTTATTGGCCCTATTCTCCAGTTCTCTTTCAACCCATTCACATTTGCTTTGGTTCCCAAGCCCCTGCCAAGCCACTTTAAAATCTTTCTGAGTGACACCAGCAAACTTCGCAGCCAGAATATTTGTGACCCTTCAGTTAGATACAACCTGTAATTCTTGCACAGACCCAACTTGCCCTGGAATAATTTCCAATGTTCCAGATATTTGAAACCCTTCTTCCTACACCATCCGTTTAGCCATGTGTTGATCTCTACTATCCTCCTATTTATAGCCTCACTGGCACGTTGCACAGGGAGTAATCACTAGAATACAACCTTGGAGGTCCTGCTATTTAACATTCTACCTAATTCTCTGAACTGCTACTGCAGGACCTCGTCACTCATCCTATCGATGTTGTTAGTACCAAAATGTACAACAGCCTCTGGCTGTTCACCATCTCCCTTGAGAATGCTTTCTGCACATTCAGAGACATTCTGGACCCTGGCATCAGGGAGGCAACACACCATCTTGGACTCTCTTTTACGTCCACACAAGCGCCTATCTGTACGCCTAATAATAGAGTTCCCTATAACTACTGCTCTAGTACTCTTTGTCCTTCTCCTCTTAAGAACAGAGCCAGTCGTCGTGCCACCAGCCTGGTTGCTGCTGCTGCTGCCTCCTGCTAGGACATCTCCCCCAACAGTATTCTTAATAGAGAGGGGGACAACCACAGCGGTTTCTTGCACTGCCTTCCTGCCTCTTCAAGCGGTCACCCATCTATCTGCCTGCAAATTGGGTGTTACCACATCTCTAAAATTGCTGTCTATGACGGTTTACGCCATTCTCATGCTTCTAAGTGCATCTCGTTTCCACTCCAACCTACCCATGTGGCCTGTGAGGTGCTGCATTTTGATGCACTTCCTGCAGCTGTAGTCTTCTGAGACATTGGAAGAGTCGCGGATCTCCCACATCAAACAAGTGCAGCACTTAACCCCAGTGTCGGTCATATCTATTCCTAATCAAGCTGTTTGCGCATTCTCGCTGTGCCTTGTTGGTTTCTTCCGGGTTCTCCGGTTTCTTCCCACAGTCAAAAGATGAGCAATCTAGGTAAACTGACCAAGTTAAATTGACTGTAGTACTCAGGGATGTGTAGGTTACGGGAGGAAGAGTCTGGGTGGGATGCTGTGAGGTTTGATGTGGACTTGTTGGGCCGAAAGGCCTATTTCCAAACTGTAGGGATTTTATGATCTCTATGATCTCTAATGCTGGACAAGTCTTTGGATAGAGAAAAGCAACCAGAACATAACTTATCACTTTCAGCTCTTGACGGCGGATCTCCAGAGAGGACTGCTATCACCCATATAATTATTAGCATCTTGGATATTAATGATAATGTAGCATTTTCGCACAGTCTGCGGATGTCGCCAATCTAACTGAAAACGTCCTTCAGGGAACCCTGGTGATTAAACTTAATGCGACTAGTTTGTATGAAGGGTCCAATGGCGACATCGTGTACCGTTTCAGTATCATAATAAAGGGAGGATTCGTGAACATTTTAGCACGGATCCCATTTCAGGTGAGATCAAGGCCACTGGAATACTGGACTTCGAAAAAACCCACTATTTATGATCATAATGAGAAAGCTAAGGATAAAGGTTTTTACGCTTTATCCACACACTGTAACATTCGGGTGAACATTGAGGCTCTGAATCATAACGCACCTACTATTACTTTAAATTCTATTACTAAATAAATACGTTAAGTTTCTTCGGCAGGAACATTAATAGCTTTAATCATTGTGAGGGACAAGGATTCTCATGAAAATGCATATGCTAATTGCCAATATCTCCAAACCTTCATTTTTTTTTTTCTCGAACCGTCCTTCAAGAATATTGGTGTCAAATGACCAATTGGACTGGATCATGCTTCTGAATATAAAATTACGGTGAAGTGTCACGACCGAGGGAATCCTCCACTACCAACACAAAAATAGCTGTGCACGTTTCCGCTAAAAAATACAACGCGTCTAGATTTCTGCAGTCTTCACATACCATTTAACTGATGGAAAACAAGGCACCCTGCAATTCCATTGAATTGCAAGATCCTTTAATGCTGACATGGACCAAAACTCACATCTTTCTTAACCGGAGACGCCAAAAAAGTTCGCGTGCCTATCAATCCTAAAACTGGTGTTATTTATTCATAAAGGAAATTCAATTACGAACAGCATAAACGTTTTCAGGTCTACATGAAAGCTCAAGATCGTCGAGTTCCATTACTATCCATTAACATTACTGTGAACGTGGTTGTTCTTAGTTAGAATTTAACCCTCCTTTCATAAAAATGCCCAAGCCAATGCATTATAGTCAAATAGTTGTGCCTGGGTCTGCAGCTCTGTGACACCCGATGACAAGATAATTGGTTCTGAAGTTGCGTCTGGACAGAATGCCCGGCTTTTCTATCAGATTGAGCGAGCCACAGATCCCACTGTTCACAGTGTCACACAATTCAGGCGAAGTTCGAACTCGCCATTTTAAAGAGAGTGACGGCATCACACAAAAACTCGTCATACAGGTGAGCGATAATGGACATTCACCCCTCTCTGACACTGTTGCTCTTACGATTGCCGTATCTGAACAGAGCACAGAACATCGTCAGATTATGCTGAGTCGTAAGGATTTGGAAAACACTGGCGATTTGGCATTTCGTATAGTTCTTACTTTTGGAGTAATATCGCGTATACGTTGAGCAATTAGCAGACACGTTCCATATTATAGGTGCTGGATCATTACGAGGTGCTTCTGGGCCAGTGAGTTGGAAACCAAGAATGGATTCCAATACTCGAACGTCAAGCTGTAGAATGTGCTTGATCCTAAATTTATTGCAAATGTCCTTGCGGTACAGAAGAATGGATTGATTTAGGATACATACCAATATAGACTACACTCGGCACCACGGGCTGCACTGTAGTGCATGATCTTCGCACAATTCAGACCAGGAACTTCACGAATAGCAGAACAGCTTTGGCAGAACGTGGCATAAGAGTGAATGAGCAAATAAATAAGCTGAGTGCTACACATTAATGTATAGTATATGAAGTCTATACATAAATCTTACTGCAACATACAGCTAATTCACGAATAGAGGTGAAACTAAATGATGATCTAGTACAGTACCCCATGTTTTATTTTCCAAATTATGTGATAATTTGTTTACGCATTTAACCCACTTTTATGAAAGGGATTTCAATATTATGAAAGAATAGTATTTTACCGTTTTCGAATAGCTGTTCATACATTGAATAATTCAATAACTAAATGAACGAAAGAGAAGATAGCATGAACTGACAGCTCTGCGTACAATGCTTGTGAGCCGTCGTTGAGGATGTAGTGATAATAGACATACAGGAAATCGCCGCGCTTTTCTCCCACCTGTAAAATTCTGGCAACTTTCTACGGTAAATTAAATACCGTCAACTTCTATAACACCTGCGAGATCACATTAGGACTGGTGAAATTTAAATCATGGTATCGCGTTAAGTTGTATGTTTTCTAGCAAGCCAAATATTATCATAAATAACATCGAGAAAAATTAGCTAGTTGTTGGGTCTAACAATATATTCAAAATCAAGCAGTCAAGAAACCGCTTAGTGGAGCACCTCTGCTCGGTTTGTGACAAACGACAACACCTCCTCGTCGCGAGCCACTTCAACTCCCCCTCCTACCCCTTGGACGACATGCCCATCCTGGGCCTCCTCCTCTGCACTCGACTTCGCTTGCGACTTAGGCTAATATTCAATCAGAGAACCAAATAGAGTGTTCCACTGGCTTTCATGACGTTTTTTTTTGTTTGACAAGGGCATTAAAATCCCTGTATACATTTCCCAACCTCTTAAACATTCAAGAAAGACTTTTTATGAACATTTCCTCCTAGGAAAGTGGATAGCCTCACTATTTTATCGTAATAGATTCCATCTGCTGTTTTCTTGCACATTCAATAACTCCTGCCCAAAACCCTGAAACCACTTTAAAACATCTTCACAACAAGCGTAACTGCTTAGCTTTGTATCAACCAAAATTTTGGAAAAGTGCTATAGGTTACCATGTCCAATTCTTTGCTATCTACTGCGTTCAACTGGGGCCTAAGTACTTTTGATGTGGTAATCCAAATGTTGCCACTGTCAAGACGAGAATGACCGATTTATTCCTATTCTCTCTTCTGTGTCTCGGCGAATCTTTCATCCTTGCCAATACATTATCCAGTGCTTTACTATCGCTAAACAATCTGGGTAGTCTTCATAAAAGCCGTCTGAGAATCGACGTAAGATACATCCATCGACTCCCGTTTATCAGTTTTATTCGTAATATACTAAAAAACTCTAAAGTTTGTCAAACATGCATTCACATTCGAAAATCCGTGTTGATTATATTCAATCCGATTATTTTTATCAGAGATAGTTTATCGTATCAATTATAATAGCTTCCAGTACTTTACCTGCTACTAAAATTCACTGATCAATAGTTCTGTGGATTTTTTCTCACTCATTTCTGAAATAATATGGTGTAATTTGCATGATTAGAATCTGTATAAATCATTCCAGACTTTGGACAATGTTTGGAAGATAAAAGACAGCAAAATTATAAACAACGACAAAGTTGCTGGAAAAGCTCAGCAAGTCTGGCAGAAGGAAGGAAGGGTCATCGGACCCGAAACGTTAACTCTGTTTTCTCCTCCGCCGATGCTGCCAGACCTGCTGAGCTTTTCCAGCAACTTTGTTTTTTGTTCCTGATTTACAGCATTCACAGTTCTTTTGGTTTTTAATAAAACTATAAAGTTTAGGAGCAGATTCAGGCGATCCATCCCTGAGAATCCCACAAATTAATCAAATCACAATTGATCCAATAATCTTAAGTACACTTTCAACACCTTCATCACTACTCTTGGTTCCTTAACTGATTAAAACCTGTCCATCTCAGCCTTTAATAAATATAAAAACTCTCACTGTTCTTTCAAAGAATAAAGTGTTTCTCATCTCTGTCCTAAAAATGCAACCACTTTTCCTCCAGATATTATGCCCTCTTCTCCTAGACTTCCCACACATTTTCACAAATTTCCCGAACACTTCAACATCTACCGTGTCGACTCCCTCAGAATTTTTTCTATCTCAGTAGCTCATCTCTCGTATTTCTAAATTCCAATGACCACAGATACTACCTATTTAAAGTCTCCTCAAAACACGATCCTCTTTATCTGTTAATAGTCTGGTGAACTTACCCCAGCTTTCTTTAGCCAGTTTACCTTAGCTTACATGAGGGTCTCAAAACAGTACACAATATTTCAGCTCACATATGCCTTGCGTAGTTTGAGATAAAGATTCATATGACATTTGACTTTTCTATTCCCAATGAACTTTGATGTTAATGTTTTTGATTCGTGGACAGGGGCTCCCAAATCCCTATGTGCTTTAGTTTACAGTAGTCTTTCTCCACTCAAATAATATCCAGCTCCTCTATTCTTCCCCAAAGTGCATAAACTCACGCCCCTCCACATTATACTCCATCTGGCAAGGTTTGGCAAATGCCTTTAACCTGCATTTTTCCCTCTGCAAACATTTCATTTAATCCTCAATTCTTGATTTCTCTCCTACTTTTGCGCCATATTTAAACTTGGTTGCCAAGCCTTCATTGTCCACATCCGGGTCATTAATACATATGGTAAAAATATTTGAAGCCCCAGCACTGGACCCTGTGGCACACTAATACTTAAAGTTGACTACGATGAAAATGGTCCCTTTATCCCAACTCTCGAGCCTTCTGAGCGCATATTCGCTACCTTATCACATATGTAGCCACACAATACCTCTTGTCAAATGTCCTTTGAAAATCCAAAAATATTACTTGCACTGCTTCTCTTTTATCTATCTCGTTTGTTCCCTCTTCAAGGAATTCTAGTAATTTATCAGTTGTGATTTCCCCTTCATGAAACCACGCTGACTCTGCTTAATCATGACATGTATTTCTTAATATTCTTTCGAGACACTTTCCGTCTTGAGTTTCCTAAACCTTATGCATGTTTTTTTTGTCTAAACTCACAATTGCCCCTGTTCTCCAAGTTCCTGAGTCTTGCCATCCTTATCCTTCATTTTTGCTGAATCGTGCTGGTCCTGAACGCTAATAAATTGGCTTTTTAAAGTTTTCTATATGATAGGTGTGGATTTATCCTCAAATGTCCACCACCAAGCTACATTCTCCAGTTCCTGCTTAATATTACTGCAGTTAGCCTTTCCCCAGTTGAAAATGCCCGCCTAAGGATCACTCTTATCCTCATGCATAAGTAATGTAAAACATAAAAAATTATGGTCACTGAACCTGAAGTGTGCCCTGGTCCCATACCAATGAAATTTCAATCACCTGGCCAGGTCAAATCACGAATACCAGGTCTCGGGTGGCTCCGTCCCAATTTGGACTATTAGACATTCTTTCAAGGAACCCTCCTGAACGCCACTAAGGAGCTGCACCTCCCTACACTGTCCCCACCCAAGCCTCTGGCACTACGGGAATCCCAGTCAAAATAGGGGACATTAAACCGACCCACCACAACAGCCCTATTGTTTTTGCACTTTTCCATAATCTATCTACATATCTCTTCCTCTGCCTCCCGCTGGCTGTCAGGACGCCTGTAGTACAATCGCATAAAAGTGATTGCATTTGTCCTATTCTAGAGATATAACCGTATGCCCTTGCTGGATGAGTCCTCCAAGGTCTCCTCTTTCAACTTTGATAGTGTCCCTAATCAGTAATGCAACTCTCCTACCTCTTTGATGTCCTTCTCTATGTCGCCTAAAACGCATAAATGCCAGAATACTAAGGCAGTCTTATCCCTCTTCCAACCAAGACTCTTCAATAGCTACAAGATCATAATATTAGTAAATAATTCCATCTCTAAGTTCATCCCCCTTTCCCGACATAGCCCTCACGTTAAAAGAAATTCAGGCCATCAGTCTCACCATGTTCAGCAAACTATCAATGTATTTTTTTTTCTCTTAGCATTACTCACCTTAGTCTCTACTCCTCCTCGGTCAATTCACCTGTTGACCTCCTGCTCTGGTTTCCAATACCTAATATATTAACTTAAGCAAAAACTCTTGAGTGCCACTAGCAAATCTCCCTGTCTGGATATTGGTGTTCTGATGAGATACGTGCTGGGATCCCTGTTGTTTATACACGGACAAGGGAAGAATGGTTTTCAACTCAGTTTTGGAGGGGAAGTTCCTTATTTATATATTTTCAACCAGTTATCACTCCAATGAGGATAAACATTCTCACAATATTTATTTTGTCAAGTTTACTCTTCATCTTTTATTTTTCAGCAGGATCAACTCCCGTTCTTCTAAACTTCAATGGATACAAGCCCAAGGTTTGCAAGCTTTCTTCATCCCAAGAATCACTTGCGTGATCCTCCTCCTAAGCTCGATGAAAAAAATTGCATTAGTTATTAACTAACAAGAACAAAACATTACACAGTCCTCCAGCTGTGATCTCACCAGCGTCTTACACAACTTTGGAAAAACTTTGAAATAAATATCGAAAGAACTGTAAATCAGGAACAAAGTCTCCTGAGGAAAGATCACTGGGCCCAAGATGTTATGTCTGATTTTATTTCTTCACAAAAACGGCCAGACCTTATTAGCTTTTCCAGCAACTTCTGTTTTTGTTTGGTGAATTAGAACCATAAAGTCACTACAGTGTGGAAACAGGCCCTTTGGCTGAACAAGTCCACATTTACACTTAAAACATCCAACTCAGATCCATACCCCTATAACCCCCACCAAAGCTACACATCACTGATCAGTGCGTGCAATTTAGCATGGCTAATCCACCGAGTCTACACATCTTTGAACTCTGGGAGGAAAGCAGAGTATCCAGAGAAAACCCACAGCATCATGTGGAGAATATGCAAACACCAGACAGTAGTTTAAGGGTGGAATTGAACCCGGGTCCCTGGTGCTATAAGGCAGTAGTGCTAACCACTGAGCCACCCTACCACCCCAAAGTTTGCAAAACTTTTTAAATTTTGTCCTGCATACCACTGGCAATAAATTGCACAATACAATTTTCTTTTCATAGAAGTGATGAAAATTATCATATGGTTTCATGCACTCATCAGTGCAAAACCAAGAACACCAAATTTTAAACAATCACCATTCTTAATGGTAAAGGCGTAAAGACTGCTAATTCTTTAGCAAAATAACACTGAATGTGTATGTCTATTATTTCAGCAATATAAGTAGGCTGCAGATAGGTCGCAATAAAATCAGAAGTTGCTAGTAAAGCTCAGCAGATCTAGCAGCATCTGTGAAGAAAAACCAGCTAACATTTTGCGTCCAGTGACACTTCCTCAGAAGGCTCTGAAGAAGGGTCACCAGATCCGAAACGTTAACTCCAGTGTTTTCTTGACAGATGGTGCTAGACCTGCTGAGCTTTTCCAGCATTTTCTGTTTTTATACAGACAGGCAGCAATTGGTTAATGAAGCCAACTGGATAGTGTCTTGGTTCTTCATAATAATCATACCACAGAATGTAAATAATGTGTCCATGCTTGCAAAGTACAAACTGAAATGTCTATCATTAGATATAACTCTATCGTTGGGAAGAACCTGAGCGAACTAAAGCTATACTAACCATAACTTTAAGACCAATTGAACTCAAAATGCATTTTATGCTTCCTATTTCGACATACGTCATAGACCTAAACCCATTCGTTGCAATTGAAGTTATAACTATCAGAAGCCTTGCTATAATTGAAAAGAACTTTAGTGTTACCATGTCTCTAGAATTCTGGGCAGCTTAGCTTCATTGCTCAATGAAAGATATGTTTTCGCATTGGAAGTCCATTACACTTTCACGAGATTGATTCATGGGTTTACAGGGTTGTCCAATGAGGTGAAATTGAGAATTGACAAGAACTTTCCACAGTTTGAAAGAATGAGGGACGATCACATTGAGCCAGAATAAATCCTGACAGTCTTCAACAGGTTAGAAGCTGGGAAAATGTGTTCGCTATTTGGAAATCCCAGAAACAGAAGTCATATCTGCAAATATGACGTAGTAACTTTACAGTGATGAAAAGGTGGAATGTCTTTTTCTTTCATTTGAATGTTCTGTTTCTTTGGAATTCTCCAAAGGGTTAAAGAAAACCGTAAGATACTAGAATTACTGACTAGAATTAGACGATGGACAATTGAATTTGCTCTGCTATTCGAACATGGTTGATATTTTTCTCACCCATATTCTCCTGCCTTCTCCCTGTAAGTTGTTACTAATTGAGAACCTATCTATATCTGTCTTAAATACAGTCAATGGCTTAGCCTTCATAATCTTCTGTGGCAATCTGTTGTACAGATTCACACCCACTAGCCTCAGAAATCTCTGCTCATCTCAATTCTGAAGGAATTTCTCTCCATTCCGCGGCTGTGACTTTTGGTCCTAACAGTTTCTTCGAGTGGAAACATTTCGTGTACAACTATTCTATTCAGGCATTTCAGCATTCTGTACGTTTCAATGGGATATCTCCTCATCCTTCTAAACTCCATTGAATACACACCCGGGGTCCGCAGCCACGCCTCATATGACAATCCTTCATCCGTGGTATCATTCTTGTATACCTTCTATACACCTGCTTCAATTCCAGTATATCCATCCTTCGATATGGGGCCCAAAACTGCTCACAGTATTCCAAATGCATTCTGACCAGAGCCTGATACAGCGTCCGCAGGATGTCCTTGCTCTGGTATTCTGGCCCTTTTAAAATGAATGCAAACATTGTATTTGCCTTCCTGACTGCCAACTGAACCTGCATGCTAACCTTAAGGGAATCCTGAGCTAGGACTCCAAAATTCCTCGTACTTGGTTTTTCTGAATCTTTTTGTCATTTACAAAATCATGGGCACTTCTATTCTTCCTACTAAAGTTCATAACCATACACTTTCCCATGTTGCATTTCATCTGCCACTGATTTGCCTGCTCTTCTAGCTTGTCCAAGTCTTTCTGCAATCTCTCTGCCTCCTCAATGCTACCACTGCCTCCAGCCATCATTGTATCAGTGCAAACTTAGCTCCAAACTTTCTAGTTCCTCCGTTTAGTTTGTAAGTACTTACCATGAATGAGTATGGTTGCCACACTGACACCTGCAGAACTCCTTAAATCACCAGCCGCCTGTTGAAAGAGATCTCTTTATGGCATTCTCTGCCCTTTGCCAGTCAGCCAATCATCTATCTGGAGTCATTTGTAGCCCCAAGCAGGCAAGCAACTTCTTCGGTTTTCTAAATGAAGTTTTCTTTATGCAGCTGGGGAGAATTACTGTAGTCATATATTATTATGACTAGCTTTTGACTCCTCATTTATACATTGATTAAATTTCAATTCCTTTAGTTTTTATTGTTGTGTTGGATTTCGTTTACCTTCCAGTCAAATGATATTACCACTTGGTCACTATCTTCCCACTTAAACTGTCTTAGAAAACTTGGAGATAATGGGAACTGCAGATGCTGGAGAATCAAGATAATAAAGTGTGAAGCTGGATGAACACAGCAGGCCAAGCAGCATCTCAGGAGCACAAAAGCTGACGTTTCGGACCTCGACCCTTCATCAGAGAGCTCTCTGATGAAGGGTCTAGGCCTGAAACGTCAGCTTTTGTGCTCCTGAGATGCTGCTTGGCCTGCTGTGTTCATCCAGCTTTACACTTTATTATCTCAGAAAACTTGGAAATGGTTTTGAAAACAAAACTGTTCAAACTTTGAATTTTCCAACTGATAGACAACTTTGATTTAATAGGAACATATTCCTCCATGGTTACTTCATTTCTCCTGCTTTAGAAATTGAGTTTGGGTGCTCAATAACAAGGCTACTCAGAGACAGTAAGAACTGCCGATGCAGGAATCAAAGATAACACAGTGTGAAGCTTGAGAAACACAGCAGGCCAGGCAGCAGCAGAGGAGCAGAAAGACTAACGCCTCGGGTCGAGACCCTTCTTCAGACGAAAACCTTTTTTATTCGAAGAAGGGCCCTGATCCAATGCGTCAACTTTCCTGCTCCTCTGATGCTGCCTGGCCTGCTGTGTTCCTCCAGTTACACACTATGTTATTACTGAGGCTAGGTTTTTTTATAATTAGCTTATTTAAGTTCCACAAAATGCGTATATGGAATTGATCCCATGTTTGGAAAGTGTTAATCTGGGGCTCTGAAATACCACAATCAATTAATTATCCATGGTCTTCCGACCACGCCATCTTCTTTGTTTAAATTGCAGTGTTTGTGGTTCTTTCAAGGATCATTGTTAGGTTTCTTGCGGAGATGTGGCAATGTAGCTGTCGCTGAGTCAGGAGTTATGCTTCAAGTCCCACCTGCTCGTAGCTTGTGTAGTAAGGTCTCTGAGTTGGATTCATTAATAAAATATGTGGAATGATAGTATTTTACTCAGCACTGAAAGTAAGTAGTTAACCGATCAAACCTGTGCAGGCTATTTGAAAACTAAATAATGACGCTGTTGTTCAAGCATGAATGCTTTAGGGTAAAGCTTTCCATTTTATCCTAAATGAAGTTCTTTGTCTTAGATCGTTCATGTCTCTTTGTATTTTGTTGAAATTGCACTCATTCAAGTAGCATTCCCTTGAACTCCCGAATGGATTGAACATGTCCTTTAAGAAGAGTTTTCAGCGTAGGATGTGAGATACCCGCTGCAGGATACCGAGCCTCTGACATGATTTTGTAACCAAAGTGTTTACACAGTTTATCCAGTTAAATTTGAGGAGTTTAGTGAACCACTGCTTGCTTTGCTTGGAGAGTCAGTAATTTCGATCTCTAAAAATCAAAGGAATGTCATTTGTCTCTTTTTTTTTATTTCTGCTGATTAGGACTTAACAATTGCGTGGCCCGAAAAATTCTTGCTAATCGGAACTCAAAATCTAAACTGTGTCCAGTGTTTGTTGCACGTCCTGGTTTATTTTGTAAGCACTGTAATCTTGCCTTAACGTCCCAACTTCTGACCTCAGGTTAAATGTCCTTGTTCGTGTCTTCAGTTAATGCTTCCTTCTGTATTATTGTGTTCATGTGTGAGACATTGAGAAAGAAGCTCGACGCAGTTGAGAACAAAACAAAAGAAATTGCTGGAGAGACTCAGCAGTGTCTTGTATCATTTGTGAAGGAAAAAAACAGAACGAACATTTCGTGTCCAGTGTTCTTTCTTCCCCTGAAATGTTGACTCAAATTTCTCTCCTCAGATGCTGCCAGACCTGTTGAGTTTCTCCAGAACAGCCTGATTTTGCTTTAGATCTCCAGCGACAATAGCTTTTATTTTGTTTATTTCGTTTTGCGAGTATAGTCGTGAACAGGGAACGACTGTAATGAACTGTTGCAGCGAAGCTCTTGGATATTGATGGCCCGCAACAGCTACAATTATCTTTGTTCCAAGCGTCCTGACGTAAGACAGAGTAGAGATCAATACACGATTGTCACTTACTTCGGTTTTGCTTGGATTCCTCCATAGGACACTTGCCCAAAGGCGGCTATGTGATCCAATAATTCACTCACTTTTACACACCGGTTTCTGCTCTTTTGGCCATGTTTGTACCAAGGCTGTTTTTCTCTTATGGGAGCAATTTGTTCTGGTCATGATGGGTAAATTGTGATTGCTAGCAGTGTAGTTGATATTTTGCACCACTTTTCTTTGATGACTGACAGCAAGTTGGAGAATTGTTTATTGTCCGGATGTAAGTGCATCTGCAGTGTGCGTTCCGGAACATTTGTTTCAATTTGTCGGCTAGATGGCAGTGTTGTAGATGTGTTGGAACAGTTTAGTTAGAGGTACAGGAAGTCTTGGAAGACAAGCCTTCCTTGCCATAACTGAGACACTAAGTATATTCAACAATTTCTTGATTTCAGTTGGAGTGAATCTAATTAGCTAAGGACTGGCATTTGTGATGCTGGAGATCACAAAAGGAGACTGCGATATATCGCTATCTGCTGCTTCTGGCTGAGTATTGTTACTGATGCTTCCGCCTTGTATTTGCTCTCACATAAGTAAATACAGTACCAGTATTAGCGTGAACTATCATGGTAGCTCCCAAATCTATTACACGTTTAATTAAGAGCTACGAACTACGACTATGTAATCCATTACTGCAAAAATATCATCCAACTCTATTTGTTATGGGATTGCTTGAATCTGTCCCTTCCATCTTATTTGCTCTGGTTAGCATGTGTTTTGCTGTTTGATCCACCTTGAACAAAGTGCTTTATGTATGATAGTTCCGTATGACACTACATCGAGCATGCATTTCTACACTACTACTTCAATCATTGCTGGCCCCCTTGCTTAAAAGTACTGTTGGAGTTAATTTGTCTCCTGATCGTAGTACTGGTGTAATGCCACTCTGTTGTTCATGCTCTACAGCAGCACGTGGGATGTCATTTTGAGCTGGTCCTCCAGCTCTAGGTCTATCCGATATAATACAGGTATCAACACATTGTGATCCATATTACCTTAGTGTAACGATGAAGCTTTGTCTCCGTAACCATTCTGGGTTGGTTCTGTACTTTGATAAAAAAGTGACGCATACGCTAAATCACAGGCAGGATGGTGTACAATTCGCATTGACTAGCTTGTATGAAATTTATTGCGTTAGAAAATGACGATTAAATATGGATAAATTGACAAAAATATAGAGTTTTAAGAGATTGAAACAGAAATTGCTGGATAAACGCAGCAGGATTGGCAGTATCTGTGGCGAGAAAGCAGAAATAAGACTTAAGAGTCCAGTTTTCCTTCTTCGGAACTGATTGCTGGACTCAAAACGTTAACCAAATTTTCTGTTCACAAATGCTGCCAGACCTGCTGAGTTTATCGTTTTATTTGGATGTCCAGCATCAACAGTTCTTTGTTCTACTTTTGGATTGTCAAAGATGGCTCCAGCCTGCACTTCACAGGATTATTTTTACATAGTTATGGTGTAGCCAACTTCCAACTTCTGCCGGGTCCACTATTGTTAAACAGAGATGGATTAAACAGCAACAAAGCTTAGAAGAGGTACATACTTGAGTAACAAAACTTAGTTGATTAAAAACAAAGTAAGATAGCCAGGAACATTAGCATTAGGAAGGTTACTTTGATACTAGATAAGATCAATTGTAATTTATTTAGATGACGAAGTATGTTACGTGAAGTTAGACTACAGAACAGCCTAACAACCGATAAAGAAAACTGACTCCGAACTGGCGTGCCCCTCTCAGAGACAGTCTATTTTGCAGTTAGTTCGCAGCTCTTACAGTATATGATCACCAAAATATGAAAATATTTGAATCCTCTATTCTTGTCTAGGCGAAGTTCTTAAACAAGCTTGACCTTGCAAATCAGATTTAACACCAAATGTTCAGCCACCGATATAGGCATAAAGAGTAGTGGCGATAGAACAAGACTATGCAAATGAATATGCATTAATTTCACGATGTTCAGAGGTGATGCATTTCACGTATCTCCACAACAGCGCATAACGATATCTTGACTGCACTTTATTACCAAAATTAATTTGTGACTGAAAATTGCTGATATTGTTTGTAACCTCGAGAAGACAAGTTTGTACACTATTCATGATCTGACAAGACTTACCATCAATCAAAGAGAAACGTCAATGCTGTGTCAGCAAGTTAAGTGGTTCATTGAAGGCACTTGAGCATCAAAATTATATTAATAACAACTTTGAACAAGAGTGTAAAGCAATATTGAACGTCAACTCAACAACTTTGTCTGATCCTGAATTATACTTGCGACGATGATAAACGTTCAATGACGTGAGAAATATGCAGTTTAGTCGTCGGGAATTTTAACTTGTTAAGCTTCATGGCACTCAGTATAAGTCACAATAATAAATTGAATTCTGTCAGTAAACATGCAATGAAAGAACTGCAAGCTCGCATTTAAATATTTCTTCTGCTTAGGTAAATGAAAGTTTAGTGGGAATTTTGATGCAACAATTTCAAATGCAAAACTTATTCTGTACCCTTATGCATAACAACCAAATTGTTATAATATCAATATTTTCAATTAAGATCAGTGTTAATACTTTCTCAGTGCAATTATAGGTAGAGACTCTTTGTGTCGCTGTCTACCAATAAGGAGATGAAATACAGCTGGTGATCCACCACCCATCCCCCAACATCCTGGGAGGAAAGCAGGAGAAATGGTGGTGTCTTTGCAAACGAAAGAGCCATCTCCTCAAAAGACCTCTTCGCGTTGAAGTTAATCTGTCACTCTGACCGATTTCCTTGTGGTAAGATGCTGCACATTATTCCTCAGGAGATTCGTTAAGGTTTGGAACAATCATAATAACAAAAGAAATGAAACAACCCAGCAATCGCTTGTTGCCGATATCGACCATCTTTCTGCTTTGTGTTTGGAATCTGGTTTCCGGGCAGATTCGTTACTCCATTCCCGAAGAACTGCAACATGGTGCCTTCGTCGGAAAAATCAGCAAAGACTTGAATTTGACAGTGGAGGAACTATCACGCCGTAAATTCAGAATTGTATCTGCCTCTTCAATGCACTATTTGGATGTAAATCGCATGAATGGAATTTTATTTGTTAATAAAAGGATAGACAGGGAACACATCTGCGGACAGAGTGCTACGTGTTTATTGTCTCTGGAAGCAGTACTTGAAAATCCTGTGGAGCAGTACCAGGTCGAAGTTGAGATTGTCGATATTAATGATAATTCACCGAGCTTTCCGAACAGTGAAATTCGTCTCGAAATTGCAGAATCAGCGATGCCTGGAGGGCGCTTTTTCCTAGAGCACGCGCACGATGTTGACGCAGGAAATAATTCTGTCCGCACATACCATCTCACACCAAATGAACATTTTACTTTAGATGTGCAAAGTCGCGGCAGACGCAAAGTACCCGAATTAGTGCTGAAGAATTTTCTCGACAGAGAAAAACAAGCAAATCATCGGCTATTGCTCACAGCTTTTGACGGGGGATCTCCAGAAAGAACAGGTACAGCACACATAGCTATTATTATCTTAGACACGAATGATAACGCGCCGGTTTTCCGACAGTCACTCTATACTGTCAGTCTAATGGAAGACGCCCCACAAGGCTCTTTAGTGATTAAACTGAATGCCACTGATTTGGACGAAGGGCCTAATGGTGAGGTGGTTTATTCTTTTAGTAGTTACAATGAGGAAAGCGTATCAAACATGTTTACGATTGATTCAATATCCGGTGAGATACGGGTGAAGGGAATACTGGATTTTGAAGACACAAATAATTATGAGATTGATGTTGAAGCTAAAGACCGGAGTCTACCACCACTATCTGCTCATTGTAACGTGCGAGTAGAGATCAGAGATGTCAATGACAATCCGCCTGATTTACTTCTCAATTCTATCTCAGGGACAATAAGTGAGGATGCTCCAGTTGAAACTCTGGTGGCATTGATCAGTGTAACAGACGGAGATTCCAATAAAAACGGACACACAGATTGTCTGATCTCTCCAAACGTCCCTTTTGATCTGAAATCACCCTTCAGGAATTCTTACAGACTCATCACAAATAAAGTGTTGGACCGAGAAAATATCCCTGAGTACAAAATCACGGTAACGTGCACGGACCGCGGTTCCCCTTCACTCTCCACCAACAAAACTATCGTTTTGCAGATTTCCGATATAAATGACAATGCGCCACGCTTTACACAGTCTTCATACAAAGTCTACGTGACAGAAAACAATGTGCCTGAAAGTTCCATCGGATCAGTGACAGCTTTTGATCCTGACATCGCTCAAAATTCACAGATAACGTACACGATTGTGGAGAAGAGTTTTCAGCAGTTCCCGGCGTCTTCGTACGTCCATATCAATCCGAACAATGGCACAATATTTTCCAAACAGTCATTTGACTACGAACAGCTTAAAAGTTTTCAGATCCACGTCCAAGCGCAAGATGCTGGATTGCCGTCACTTTCGAGCAATGTTGCTGTGAATGTGATTGTCCTTGATCAAAACGATAACCGTCCGATTATAATATCACCTGGATCAGAAACAGGTACCAATTTAAGAGTGCCACGATCTGCAGAACCAGGATATTTGGTAACCAAGATCATTGCTTCCGATGCAGATTCTGGTCAAAATGGACGACTTTTCTATCTAATTATACAATCCAGCGACCCGGGTCTTTTCACAATTTCACGTAATTCGGGAGAAGTAAGAAGCGTTCGGCGATTCAAAGATAGCAACGCCGAAACGCAAAGGTTGATTGTTCAAGTGAAAGATAACGGATACCCACCTCTCTCGGCCACAGCCACTATTACATTGACAATAGTTGAGGAAAGCACAAACATTCAACCGGATGTTAGTGACCCCAGCAAGGATTTCCGCGATTCAGAGAGACTAACCTTTTACATCATTATATCTTTGGGAGCAACGTCATTTGTTCTGTTAATTGTTATCATTGTCCTTGTCGTTGCTGTATGCCCAATGGGTGGAAGTTCTGCTCATGGTCGAGGTTGGTCTCTCTCTGATTGTTGCTGCAGTAGAGAATTGGAATATCAGAGTTCCGGTGCCAATCTTCAATACGTACCGGATTCCAATTTAATTCCAAATATTCTAGAATTCCGTGGCAATGGGTCATTTTCAGAAAACTACCGATATAAAATCCGTTCAACACCGGAACCAGCTGAATTGATTTTCACGAAGTACAGTCCACAAATTCCTAGCACGACTGAAAGGAACGCGATGGATGCTTCACAACAGAGTGGAAAACTGACGAATAATTGGTCTGTCATACCCAATGAGGTGAGCAGCTTTTTCACAAGTTAGCAGCTAAATATTAAAATATTTATTCAGGAGCAGTCAATGAGGTCGACAGGCGCACAGTTAATCTCTACGTACACGCAAACTTTCTGAGTGTGCAACGTTTTCTGCATTTATTTCATAAGTCTAGTGCTTTTGGAAACTAGATGTGTTTGCTAAGGGTGCACAAGGAAATTATTAATGGACCATTACTGAAATTCCTGTTCATTTTTGGTATAGTAGTGGTTTCACAAATGCCAGCTGAACCATGGAATGCAACAAGCAATATGTTACTTACACAATAAGCAGTAACTTCCTATTCCGCACGAAAGTACAAAATCGGGAGTGATAAAGGTTTAGTCCAGTCCGTTAAGGCTTTAACTAATGGGAACGGTTCTGATGTAAGTTCGTAATTATCAGCTGATTACCTATTCATAGAGTCATAGTCATACAGCATGGAAACAGTCTTTGGCCCAAACATTCCACTCTGAACACGTTCCCAAACTAAATTAGTCTCATCAGCCTGCATTTGGCCTACAACCCTCCAAACTTTTCCTATCCATGTAATTGTGCAAGTGTCTTTTCCAGTTGTGACTGTATCTGAATCTACCACTTTTTTGTCTGGCAGTCTATTCCATACCCTAACAACTCCTGTGTAAAGGAGTTGCCCATCGTCTTTTTTTTAATATAACTTCCTCCTCTCACCAAAACATCCAGCAGTTCTGAACTCATCCTGTATTAGAGAAAAGACCTTTGTTACTCATCTATTACGATTTAATAAACCTCTGTACATTCACCCTCACAAACTCTTATGCTCCAACTGAAAAATGTCCCAAGCTATCGAGTCTATATTTATAATCGAAAACCTCTATTCCTGGAAACATCCAGATAAATCTTTTCTGGACCCTCTCCATTTTAATAATACCCTACCTGTAACAGGGCGACCAGACCCGCACACATTACTCCAGACGAAGTCCCTCAGCAATACATTGGCGCCTTCCATCTTGTGACAGCATGTTTTCTTGCATGGTGGTTAACTCTTTGTTAAGCTTTGCCTGACGTAGCTAAGGAGCTCTGCCTGGCAATCTGTCACTTTTCAGCAGAGGAAGGCACGAATATTAACAACTTGTATGGTTTCCTTGTCTTTTCTTCCTCACTTCTCGGTCAACTGAAATTAATATTTTGGCTTGTAATGTACGACAGTTGATTCAAAATGGCTAATCTGAATCCCTGATAACATTTCACCCTCTTGTTGACTACGAATCTAACTACCTCTACAGCAAACCTTTTCGAAGATGTTGGGTTTTGAGAAGTAGGACTTGTATAATTAATAGTAGGGCTTTGGTCGTGTTGTAGAACAGAGGGACCTTAAGGCTCAGGTCCATAATACTTTGAATTCTGTTTCACATGGAGACAGAGGAGTTGGAAAATAATTTAACGTGTTTTCCTTCATTGGTCTGAGTATAGGAGGTGGGAAGTATGCTGACTTTATACAGGACATTGATGAGGCTGCTTCTGGAGAATTGTGTCCAGTTATAGGGGGCTATTATTAAGGCGGAGAGGGTACAGAAGAAATTTAACAGCATGTTCCCTGGTACTGAAGATTTGAGATAGAATGAAAAGTTAGATAGTTTGGGATTTTCTTCATTGAAGTGCAGGAGCTTGAGAGGTGACCTTAAAGGAAGTGTATGAAGTCACGAGGGGCATAGGTAAGGTTAATGGTTGGTGTCTTTTCCCGAGAGGGTGGATTTTAAGACTGGGAGCATATTTTTTTAAGGCAAGAGGAGAGAGATTTAAAAAAAAACACAAGGGCAATATTTTTACACAGAGGGCAGTTCGCATGTAGAATGAACTTTCTGAGGAAGTGGTGGATTTAAGCATAATTGCAACGTTTAAAAGACATTTGGTTCAGTCCATGGGCGGGAAAGGTTTGGAAGGTAATGGGCCAGGAGCAGACGGGGAACTAGCTTCACTTGGGATCATGTTCAGCGTAGACTGTTTGGACTGAAGTGTTGTTTTTCTCGCTGTATGACATTATGACTCTGTCGATACCTCGGAGAAAGAAAATCTCCTCATCTTCATCTAAAAGTGTTATCCCTTTTGCTTTTTCACTGACCTGTGTATGTAGAATCTTCCACAGAAGGAACATTACTCACATTCCCCATGACAAGACCTGTGATGATTGCATGTCAACTCACATCTGAACATCGCCTGTTGTGAGAGAACTAGTGTAAGCTTTTAATGTAAGACAACCCAACAATCCCAGGTATAAGCTAGTAAACACTTTGAATTGATTCCAATTCATTTACGTTTCATTTCTTTGTAAAGAAACCAATATTGTAAATGGTTTTCTAGGTATAATCTCATGAATTCCTTGTATAACTGAAATGTAACATCTCCACTTTTCTATCCAGTCCCCCAAAATAAGAAATAACACTACTGGCTTTCCTTATTTCCTGTTGCACCCGCAAACTAATATTTTGTAATTCACACACTCGAATATCTCACAGTTCTGCAATCGTTCAGAAATTAGACAATGTTCTTTTTTTTATTCTTCCTCCTGAAATGGGCAATTTCACTCCCCTCCCCCCACCACCAACCGAACACATTATACTCAAATTGACAAATCTTTGCCACTCCTCTACTTATATCCCATTGCACTTTCCTCTTATCGGACTGTTACTTTCCCATGTAACATTGCATCAGCAGCCTTTCCTATTAATTTTTGTGTCATCACGAATTATTCTTCCAAAACGTCTTCATAAAGTAAGCCTCCAGTGGTCATGATCGTGGGCAGGTTTTTCAAAATCATCGGTGCTAATGCTTGTCATTTTCATAATATGCTTGAAGTGACACTTATCACAGATGTAAGGAAGCTGAGGCAATCGTGAACCAAAACTTAGATAACCATGCACAAAGTTATCCATTCAAATACTGGCCAATCAAGCACAAACTTCGTTGAATTAACAATAAACATTAGTTGAGTTAATTATCATGTTCCAAGATCTCTGAGTTTATGCCTTAGCGATATAAAGCGGTGTCCGATCTATGGGTTAGACATTGAAGACAACAACTTTCAGCATTTTCTCCATTGCATCAGATGACATGCCGGTCTCAGTAGAGTAGGCCGATGTGCTAAAGATGCGGATAAGCTCAACGCACAATTTGCCTTTCTACTTTAGGTCGCTATTCCATGATCTCTTAACTATCTTAGAAACATTTGTCACTATCTTGATTATATCATAGCATTGTGTTCCTGATGCTGAAGCCAAAAAAAAGTGTAAAGGTGTATGTCGATTTATCGCTGAATCTGTACCTTGTTAAACCGTGCTGAATTTGCATCACCAGCAGAGAGAAACTCTGACAGTGAATTGGTACACTCTGTCGTCGATATCACTTAAACAAAGTTAAACAAGTTTCCATCAGTTACCCTATGCAGACAGACACTGTCGATGGGTGACCAGAAGTCATGTGGCAGTAGTAAAGCGAAGAATACGCATAAGAATATCAGTGCTGGAATACAACCATGTTTGACACTGTTGTATATCTTAAATGGTTCTGATGTTGCTCGATAATTGCTGGCCTTATTCATTGTATGGCTCTGAAGAGAAAAGTGACATTGAACAACCTCTGTGACAGCCAATTTTCTACCGTCTTATATAAGCTACCTATGTTGTCATAGATTAATACGACATGGAAACAGGCCTTTCAACACAAACTGGTCAATGCTGTCCACAGTGTCCACTTGGGTCACTTAAACCCTTCCCATCCATGTACCTACCCAAATACCTTTTGTAAATGTTGCTATTGCACCTGCCTCAACCACTTTCTCTGACATACAATTCCATCTATGCACCACTCTCTGTGTGAAGAAGTTGCACCTCAGGTCCTTTGTAAATCTCCCACCTCTCACCTTAAATGTATGTCTTATAGTTTTCAATTCCTGATGGGGAAAAGACTGCCTGCGTTCATCTAATCTATGACCCTCGTGATTTTATACATCTCAATAAGATCATTTCTCAATCTCCTATGTACCAAGGAATAAAGTTCAATCCTGGTCAACCTCTCTCTATATCTCAGGCCCTACTCGTCCTGGCAACATCCTTGTAAATCATCTTTGTACACTTTCCAGTTTATCTATGTCTTTCTTATTGCAAGCTGGCCAAAACTGTACACAATACGCCAAGTGCAGCCTCACCAATCACTTCTATAACTGTAACAGAACACCCCACCTCTGATACTCAATGCCTTGAGAGATAAAGGCCAGTTTGCCAAATGCCCTTTTCACCACCCAGTCTACCTGTGACGCTGCTTTCAAAGAACTATGTTCTAGTACTCCTGGGTCCCTCCGTTCTACAACACTCTTCAGGACATAATGATTCACTGTATGAGTCCTACCTTGGTTTGACTTTCCAACGTGCAACACCTCACACTTATCTGTGTTGAATTGCATTTGCCAATCCTCAGCCTACTTCTCCATCTGATCAAGATCCCTCTGTAATTTGGGTAACCTTCATCGCTATCAACTATACCTCCTAACTTTGTGTCATCCATAAGCCTTGTACATTTACATCCAGATCATTTATGTAAAAAGCAATTAACAAAGGCCCCAGCACCGAACCCTCTGGCACACGACGAGTCACAGGCCTCCAGTTCAAGAAACAGCCTTCAACCATCACCCTGTGCTTCTTACCATCAAGCCAGTTTTGAATCCAATTAGCTAGCTCTCCCTGGATCCCATGCGACCTAAACTTCATGATTAGCCTGCAGTGTGGGACTTTGTCAAAAGCCTTACTAAAGTCCTTATAGATAACGAGCACTGTGTTACCCTCATCTATCCTGTTGGTTACCTCTTTGAGAATTTCGAAAGGATTTGTCAGACATGTCTTCCTACACACAAATCCATGCCAACTATTCTTAATCAGACGATGACTATTCAAATGTTTGCTTATTCTGTCCCTCAGTACCCTTTCCAATAACTTGCTGACCACTGATGTCAGGCTCACTGGCCTGTAGTTTCTTGGCTTGTCTTTGCTATCTTTCTTAAACAATGGGACAACATTAGTCACACTCCAGTCTTCCAGAGCATTACCAGTGGCTAAAGATGAAGCAAATATCTTTGCAAGTGCCTCTGTAATTTCTTCCTTAGCCTCTCATAGTGTCTGAAAATAAACTTGATCAGGCGCAGGGGATTTATCCACGTTAAAGCAATCTAGGACTGCAAACACCTACTCCCTGGTAAAATGAACGCAGTCCAAAGCATCCCCACATCCCTTAATTCCTTAGCATCCACGACTGTCTCCTCAGTAAACATTGAGGAGAAATATTCATTGAAAATCTCCGCCCTATCCTGTGGTTCCACACATCCTGATATTTAAGGCAACCTATTTTCTCCCTAGTCACCCTTTCACTCTCAATATAGCTATAGAACCTCTTGAGATTATCCTGAACTTCATCTGGCAGATCCATCTTGTACCCTCTTTTCGCTCTTCTGATTTCCCTCTTAAGTGTGCTTATACACGTTTATAGTCATCTAGGGATTCACTTGAGCCGGATAGTTTAATCCAATATATGCCTTCTTCTTTTTCCTGACTAGAACCTCAACATCCTTCATGCACCATGGATCCCAAAACTTGCCAGCTTTTCCACTCACCCTAACGGGGACATGTTGTCTCCGGATTCTTGATAACGTACTTTTAAAACCTTCCCATTTGCCACTCGACACCAAAACAGAGCCTGTTCAAGTTTAGCACCCTAGCCCGTGGAACTATCCAATCTTTTTCCATAGCTATGTTATAACTGAGAGAGTTATGGTCACTGAATCCACAGTGATCTCCGACAGACACTTCAGTCACTTGTCTGAGCTCGTTTCCTAAGAGGAGGCCCAGTGTTGTCCTCTCCCGTGTAGGGCACTCTACGTATTGATTTAGGAAAATTCTTGGGCACGTTTAACAAATTCCACTCGGCCCAGGCCTTTTACACTCTGGGTGGTCCAGCCAACACAGAAGAAATTAAAATCTCCGTTATTCCTACAGGTATCTGCAATCTCTCGACACATATGCTCCTCTAGTGTCTGCTGGCTATTTGGCTTTCTATAATGGAGTCCGAACAGAGTCAACTTCCCCTTCCGGTCACTAAGTTCTAACCATATGGCTTCATTTGATGACCCTTTAAGATTAACCTCTTTAAGCACTGTAATGTCCTCCGTTATCAAAAGCCCATCTCCCCCTCCTCTCTTATTTCTACCTGTAGCTTCTGTATCCCTAACACTGAGTGCCGTCCGCCCCTTATTTTAGCCGTGTTTCTGTTATGGCTACAATATCCCAGGCCCTGAGCCAACCCATGCTTTGAGCTCAAATAGGCCTCGTGCATTGAAATAAATATACTTTCAACCAGAAGACTTTTACCCTCGCTTTACTGTCCCCCTGGCTATTCTGAACAATAATTTTGTCCTGAATGCCTCGCTTTTCAGATGATTGTTGAGGCTGAGGAAGGCAATGCATTGTTCTTATTTTATGGCGTTTACTTCCATCTACCAAAGAGAGAAAATAATGTCCTCTGTAGCTATTCCATTTTTGAAATTATAACGATTTGAGGCAGCTGCGTTCAGCTCATGACCTGTAGACTAACAAGGGCAACTCAGAGAAAACAAATACCACGTTTCTGAGACTTAATTGTTGTTTCAGTTGCTACTTCTTCATAGTGTTGCAATCTTTGCATCACACCTACCTCGTGGCAGGGTACTGATCTGGACGTACTATATAAAGAACTACAGATGCTGTGAATCAGAAATAAAAGCAGACATTTCTGGAAAAGCTCAGTAGGTCTTGTAGCATCGGTGTGGAGGATGCAGTGTTAACATTTTCTGTCCCAGCCCCGAATCTCTTCATAGATGCTGCCAGACATACTGAGTTTGTCCAGCAATTTTTGTTTTATGCAGCAGTGATTATGTGATTTTAATTCCGAAGTGAGTAATTTAGCTGCTAGTTTATTGCAGATGGTCCCTGTTCAGTGTTTATGTGTTGCAAATGTTCCCGACTTATTACGCAACAAATCTGGATTTTGCTCAGGCCTTGCTACAAGTAAAAACAAAGGTTTGATTCATGACTTGGAGAGTTTACTGGACATCGACAGCGTGCGATAGTCAAAGGTCTTTCATATTCTTCGAACATTTGACAGACGAGAGACTATGCAAGAACCAAATATACTTTCCAATCCTAAGATATCGGACTATTAAACTATTGAAAGCCAATCCCTGAGCCTGAGAAGATTGATAACCGACAATCGCAGTGCAATCATTTGTTGAGTTTTAAATATCTGTTCCCAATTCCCCCGCGTCTGATGCAGATACTGAGTTGTTGAAAGCACAGAAAATGATCCGGTACATGCTGTTGTGAGCCAACCAATGAATTGTCTGTATTTCATATGCAATATGAACGCATGGTGATGATGGAAACCTTAGGCTGAAGGCACATATCTGCGAGCCAGAAGTGACCATTCTCAAGAAAAATAAGCATTCTGCAAAAACGACAGTCTTTGTTAAAGAGGCTCCAGGTTCATGTTAATTGGGCCAAATGCTAACAGTTTTGGCTTGACCCTGATCACATGGATGTTGAAAAACGTTTGTTAGACATGTGGAAAAATGACGAGTATGATGGCTCATGAAATACTACTGTCATCATTGTTTGGAAACGTGGGTTGTAAAGTGCTGAGAAACATGTATGGCATTCAGTAAGGCTTTTATTTCTATGTTGCCTGTGTTAAGAACAAAGAAAGTATACTGTTAGTTTCATTTTAAATTTTCAGTTCTGTGAATGGTGAAGGCTTAACTGGAAGCAAGTTTACATGCATTGAATTCATCTTTACAAAAATCTTTTGAGGCAAATAATTCAGTGCCTTAGAAAGCAAAGAAGGAAGATGTACGAGACAAAAATAAAGGTGCCTGGAGCTAAATTATAAGAAGTTCTCAGACGCACGGGGACAGAGACAAAGTTCTTTTATGATAGAACGATCGAAAGATTAGCCAGTGGACTTTCAGAGAGAATAGAAACAAAGTTGTTGGAAAAACTCATGCAGGTCTGGCAGCATCTGTGAAGGGAAAAAAAAAGTTAACGTTTCGGGTCAGGTAATCCTTCTTCAGAACTGGAGAGCTTTCAGAGAGAAGCTGACCATTTACAGGCCAAAAGCTTTTGGCACTAGTCGTGTAGTTCAGCAGACTCCAAAACAATCAGGCCAAGAGAAAATTGGTGGTAAGGGGAAAACATAAAACGTAGAATAGTGGGGAAGAGGAGTTTAAGGAACCTAAGCAAATCGAAAAACAAAATCCTGGTTAACAGTTTCTTTAAGGGTCTCGTTACGAGATATATTTATGGTGTGAATTCAGACAACTCAGAAGGAAAACAACCATAGGCCTAAGCAGCTAAAAACACTTTATAATGGAAGCAGGGATCCGTCAGTGAAGTTTTACTATGTTGTGGGCAAAAAAGCTTGGAACTTGATTTTTTAAGTCTGTATTAAGACTGATTCACCAAGTTATTATATAGTGCAATACATTTGTGATTACTTTTTCCCTTTCACCTAAACAAATAATTGAGAGACGCTGCTCGTTGCTGCATTCCCATGGCATATCGAAACAATCAGAGTTAATTTGCCATTTTATATGTAAATAAAAGCTTTTAGGTAGCTGTTTGCTTATGAATTTTATATGACAATATCGTACCCAGTCAGAGTCCACTGAACAGCTAATCAGTGCTCGTTCAGTGCAAATTGTTATTATTTTCAAAAGTTGTCATTGTTGCATCTGTCTTGTTTAATTAAATTTGAATAGGGCATTTTGACATAACGCTGGCATAACAAGTCCAACAAAATCAGCCCAACATCATAGTGAAATTAAAACATTCAATGATCCTCAAAATTGCTCAATTATTACTAATTTGATATTACAAGAATCTTACACATCAAGTTTATAACTTAATCAAAAATTAACGACTTATTCTTAAGTATGAAATATTAGTAAAACATTAATAAGCGACAAGAAACAAAAACTAATTCATATCTTTGATCTAAGCTGAATAATCTTTTGTCATAAATCCCAATGCAGAGATAGACGAGCGGACATGGTTAAATGATTTTTTTTTCTTTTTTAAAAACAAGACAATAAAAGAATCATATTTTTATAGTTCGATGAACATGTCAACAGTGAATACCAAACCTTCACAAAACGCTTGAATGATATGTTGTGTCATGGGCATGAAGGACTGCATATCTTGCTTGAATTTCAAAGTCGTTGGTCGATGCAAACAAGTTCTGCAGCCATCTGGAGACCGCTGATAACTGGAGAATAACTATGCAGACCAAAACCAAATGCCACTATAAAACTGCCCCCTGCCGAAAACAGACAGAAACAGTTAACTCATTTTGTCTGCTTCCTTTTGCATTCAACATTATTTATGGTTGTTTGGCGAGCCTCTTGGTTGACCATTTTAACATTCATCCAGCTTCCAGACACTGAGCACAGCTACAACCCCGTGCCAGGTCATCTACAGTGGCCTTAAAACAGCAATTAGCCTGCATTATATTTTCAGACCTGTTTCCAACAGCAATCTTCCGTCTTTTGTTCCCTCTTCCTTGTCTTTAGAAAAAGAACAAGGTCAAAGTTCAAAGTTCAATTTGCAAGTTTAACATAGAGTTCCAGAACAAAAAAAAGGCAAAAAGACGAAAATAGTGACGCTCTCAACAATCTATTTTGTCCGTGCTACTCAGATTAAATACTACAAAAATAATTTTGCAGAAACATCGTAGTTAAGTGGGAGGAAGTGGTACAATTTGGATAGTGTTAGTTTTTTGTGTACATTAATAGGACGTGGCATCGCTGGCTAAGTAGCATTAACTGCCCATCCCTAACTGACCAGAGGACAGTTTAGAGTCAACCACATTGCTGTGGGTCTGGAGTCACGTGTCGGCCAGACCAGGTTATTATGGAGATTTCCTTACCCAAAGGTCATTAGTGAACCAGATGGACTTTTCCAACAATCGACGATGGCCATCATTAGGCTCTTAATTCCAGATATTTATCGGATTCAGGTTCCACTATCTGCCATGGTAGGATTAAAACCTGGGTCCCCAGAAAGTTATCTGCGTCTCTAGATTAACAGCCCAGTGATAGTACCACTAGCATCGCCTCCCCTGGGCCTGATACACATTCTAAACACTTAGCCAATGTTACATCTGAAGTTGATTGAATCAAATTGTCTGAATGCTGACAAGTGATGTTGATGAATTATGGAAGACCAGTACTTCTGGATAAAGATGTTTGCATGGCAATTTGTCTTGTATTTTGCAGGCATGCTCTGCACTAGCTTTCACAAAAAAGGAAGTATTTAAATAGCATCTTTTGCCATTTGTTGGTTAGTTTCCCACAACATGCAGGAATTTACACTTGCATCTCAACCATTGTTCATGGGAACACTTTAAACTCTCTCTCCAGCTACTTTAATAAACCTGTTCATTTATGTTATGAAACATGTCCAAAGCAGGTTGGGCTTGAACCCAGGATTTCTAGCTCAGAGGTAGAGAGATTACCATTACGTCATAAGAGCCCTGAATCGTTCTTTATAGCATGCTGCTTCTTCTGACAATACAGCAGTGAGACAAGCAGATAATGCTTCAACTTACATCATCAAAGAACTGGTAATTGTGACACATTCTATCTATCTATTCCATAAACGTTTGGAAGATCAAAGCTCTGCATTCTTGGGATTGAATTTACAATACCTCTGACTCTTGTTATGATAGTTATGCCCTATATTCATTACTTGTCCAATGTTAATTGAATTACTTCAATGTGACTCAAACTTGACAGTACTATTGTTTCATATTTACATAATTTCAAGTTCTTTATTTCCCGAAAAGAAGAGGACTCTTTCGATTCTTAACTGCCCAGGTGTCTCAGGTACTTATGCTGACAAAACAAAATATGAGATCTCTATGGTCAGGTCTCAAACATCCACCTTCCCAAGAAGAGCCACTTTGTCTATTCCATATGGAGCAAAATAAGTCATTGGAACCTACAAATTCTAAAATCAGGATTGTAGCGCTCAAGTTAACAGGAAAACACAAGCTGAGTATGTATCACAAGATGACAGAATTTCTTCAACTAATTTTCTGGTATCTGCTGAGCTTCATTCCTCCTACTTCATTTTGCAGAACTTGTTTTTCACCTTGAACATTTACCATGTGACTTAGTCTATCCAGCAACTTGTATGCATTCTGTTAAATAAATTTTGCCATATTGTACATTTGTCTGAGCTGAGAATCTGTAAATTTGAAGGTTGTTGCAGTGATGAAAATACAGTTTCAAACAAATCGTCTCTATATATGACCTGTGACTAATACATGTCAACGAATATCTACTCCCATTAGACAAAGAAGTTGCAGGCATGCCATTCAAAACTAATTGAAAACAGAATACTTTGAATGTTTGCGGGTTTGGAACAAAAGAAAGAAAATGTTGGTGATTGTTTTGAGCAGTACCTCTGAAGACAGAAACAGAGAAAAGTGGTGTATTTCAGGTATCATGTCTTCTCTGTTCGGTGCTCATGATTTGATCCAACTGGAGAGAAGATTGGAAAGTCCAAATTGATTGGGATGCCACTTTGCAAAATATGTTTATTCCACTGAGCATAGCCCTGAACATCCAGTTACCTATACTTGAAGTTTTCACTTTGCTTTCATTCTCACATCTCCGTCCTTAGCCCACGGCACTGCTTCAGCCAAGCTGAAACTAAGCTTGAGGAACAGCACTTGACTTTTCCTCCTATGCACTTTACAGGCTTAGAAATTCAACATTAATTCAACTATTCCAAACCAAATCTCAGTGTTTTTGTGTTTTTTTTCCACATTGTTCGTTACTTCCACGTTCCTCCCTGCCCTCCCTTTTTGTGCTTCCAGTCAGGACCACACCCGCCCGAGGCTAATTTCTGATGTCTTTGACTCTTTTTCTTGCCCATGATCATGCATTTTCGTTTTGGATTACTCAGTCCTCTTGTGTTCAATCTGTCGTAATTTTCACATATCACTGGCGTTCTTTGTACCCATTCTTAGTAAATCACTGTTACGAATGATTGACTCTGTTTTTTTCTCCATAGGTGCTGCCGAATCTGATCGTCATCTCTCACACCCTTCTTTTACTCTTTTTCTCAGCACAGAAAAATCGTTTGGTTTGAAAAATAAACCATATCAGATAATCATATGGGAGACATTTTATGTGGGCGCAACATTATATTGCATGGTATCATCTATAGCGTAGCAAATGTTACATTTAATTTACTTGATACCACAGAAGTCAATAATAAATTACTAAAACTACTGCTTTTTTTAGTGTTAGGTGGTCGCGAAATTAATTTCTGATGTTCAGAAAGTTATGGTTCTCTTAATTTACATGATGCGTAGCTTTAAGTGTAGTTATAGGCAAAGACTCTTTGTGTCGCTGTCTACCAATAAGGAGAAGAAATTTAACTCGAGGTCCACCACCCATCCTCCATCACCACGGGACGAACACGGGCAGATCATTGTCGTTCGGACGGATATGCCGAGCTACCTCCTGAGAAGGTCTTTTCGCTTTTCAACGTACGAACTTGCTTTGGATGAATTATTTGACAATACCAGGGATAAGAAGTAATGAGGGCCGAAAGACACATCCCTGTAGAAGAAATGACACACAGAGATGGTTTCTTTCTGGGCAAAAAGACAGCGATACCGTCCATTTTGCTGCTCTGTGTCTGGAAAATGGTTTCGGGGCAGATTCGTTACACCATTCCTGAAGAATTAGAACACGGTGCTTTTGTAGGGAATATCACGAAAGACTTGGGATTCAATTCACATGATCTCGCAACTCGCAGCATCCGGATCGTCCCCCAAGCGCCGTTGCGATATTTCGATATAAATCTTCAGAATGGAATCTTATTTGTGAATAAAAGAATAGACAGAGAAATACTCTGCGGGCAGATCCTTACCTGCTTAATGCCTTTGGAAGTGGAAATTGATGGTCCTGTGGAACAGTATGATATCGAGATCGAGGTTATTGATGTAAACGATAACTTTCCCAGTTTTTCAAACGGAAAAATCCGTTTGGAAATTGCCGAGTCGGTCACACCTGGAACCCGGTTTAATTTAGAAGCTGCACAGGACCCTGACGCAGGAAGCAATTCCGTGCAGACGTACCAGCTCACTCCCAACAAGCATTTCTCTTTAGATGTACAGAACCTTGGGAAATGGAAAATACCTGAATTGGTGTTACAGAAGTCGTTGGACCGCGAAAAAGAATCATCCCAGCGTTATCTGCTCACTGCTATTGACGGTGGAGTCCCCCAGAGGTCAGGGACTGCTGAGGTAACTATCATTATCTTAGATGTTAATGACAATGCACCAGTTTTCCAACAGTCCTTGTACGCTACTAGTTTAGTCGAAGATGCTAGACCAGGCTCTTTAGTCATTAAGCTTAACGCGACAGATTTGGATGACGGGTCCAATGGCGACATTGTTTACTCTTTAAGTGGCTATGGTGAGGAACAAATAGCCGAATTATTTAATATTAATCCGAAATCAGGAGAAATCAGTTTGAAAGGAATATTGGATTTTGAAGAAAAAAATCTTTACGAAATACACGTGGAAGCTAAGGACATGGGGGCGCAATCATTATCCACACGATGTATTGTTCAGGTGGACATCAAGGATGTTAATGATAACGCTCCGGATTTGATTCTAAAACCAGTTTCCAGCACAGTCAGTGAGAATGCTCCCACTGGGACTTTGTTAGCAATGGTGAGTGTTACTGATCGGGATTCTAATGAAAACGGACGTACAAGTTGTCATATCTCCCCTGATGTCCCATTTGAACTAAAACCTTCCTCTAAGAATTCTTATAGACTAACCACGAATGACATTCTGGATCGGGAACGTGCCCAGGAATTCGCAGTTACCGTGACGTGCGAAGACGAGGGACGCCCTCCACTATCCACAAGCAAAACCATGACTGTGCATATTTCAGATATAAATGACAATGCGCCCAGCTTTACGCAGACTTCACATACGCTCTACGTTACTGAAAACAATCCAGCTGGACATTCGATTGGGTCCGTATCAGCGTTCGACCCCGATTCCGAACAAAATGCCCAGATAACTTACAGACTTCTGGACACCAAAGTTCAGGGGCATCCAGTGTCTTCATATGTTTCAGTCAACTCAGAAAATGGCGCTATCTATTCGCAACGGTCCTTTGATTACGAGGAGTTGAAAAGTTTTGAGATCCGTGTTCAAGCTCAAGACGTGGAGCTGCCGTGGCTTTCCGGGAATGTAACTGTAAGTGTGATTATTCTTGACCAGAATGACAACGTACCTGTCATTACAACACCTACGCCAGTGAACTACAGCAAGACAACTGTACCTCGAACTGCGGATCCAGGATTTTTGGTAACGAAGGTAATTGCTTCTGATGCTGATTCCGGGCAGAATGCACGTATTTCCTATCAGCTCGTGCAAGCTACTGACTTGAGTCTATTTGCAATTTCACATAATTCGGGAGAAATACGAAGCGTTCGCCGATTTAATGATGATGACGCGACCATGCAAAGACTGGTCATCCAGGTGAAGGACAGTGGATACCCATCTCTCTCTGCTAGTACCACGATCTCACTCATTATCTCTGAACAAAAAGAAGAATTTCGGTCAGACGTTGGCGATCTTCACCAAAATTTACAACAGTCTTCCAATTTGGCATTTTATATAATAATTTCTTTGGGAATAACGTCCCTCTTGCTCCTTATTGTCATAATCGTCCTTGTTATTGTCATTTGCCCGAGCACAGGAAACACAGGCCGCAGTAAGAGTTGTTCCCTGACCAGTTGTTGCAATGCTACAGAATTGGACTATAGACGCAGAGAACAAACTCCACGTATCAATTTTCAGGTTGTGCCTGACTCCAAGTTAATTACCAACGTCCTTGAGATTCGAGGAGACGGATCTCTTTCAGACACATACAGTTACAAAATTCGATCAGTACCAGACACAGCTAAAATGGAATTAATGTACTTCGCTCCAGTCAGTCCAACAACTCCGGAAATTTCAGGGAAGAATATCAGAACGTGTGCGTTAAGTCAGTCTGCAAAGAAAGCGGACAAATGGCCGCAAACACCTAACGAAGTGAGTATGATACGTTTCACTAAAACGCATAAAAATAGTGAGGCTGTAGCGCACATTAGAAGCTGGAAATGTCAGATTTCTTACAATTCAGATGTTTTCTTTTTACTCCACATATTCTATTTTACCCAGGGTTGATGCTGTCCAACTCTCAACTGTATTTTATCAGACTTTAACTGATATTATTTGTTCTGTTTAGCAAATTGGCTACAGTGAGATTACGTAATTCGGCTATTAAACATCGGGCACCCAAGTGACTACTTTTTTTCCCTGTAAGCTATTTATTTATCACAATCTGACATTTAATTTTGCTTGCGTCATCTCGTTCGATCTTTATTATTAGCACTGATATGTTCATCAACGACTCTTGGGTGTGCGTATGACTCCTACGCGCTTACGCCAAACCGAGCCACTCAATCAAGAATACTTAGTCAACCAAGTACTTTAAACATGTATATATTCCAACTGCTAAATATGCCTTATACTCTGCGCATTGACTTGGCTAATCCGTCGCAAAAAGAATGGAGATAACATTGCTTAAGCCTGTAATATTCGAGTAGTAATTTACACAGGCCTAATTGCGATTGATGTAAAGACTCTGTAGATGTAAATAGAATTGTAACTACCAACAGCAAGTTGGAGCGCCAAAACGTAACAGTGAGGAACATGTGTTTGTTTAAGTTGTCTGGTATCATATTATCTTCGTGATTGAGCAACGAAAGTTGCAGAAGTTGGGTGGCACGCTGGCTCAGTGGTTAGGGCTGCTGCCTCATCAGCGCCAGGGACACGTGTTCCATTCCAATTTTGGGCGACGACCTGCGTGGAGTTTGTCTGTTCTCCCAGTGTCTACGCGGGTTTCCTGCTGGTGCTCCGGTTTTCTCCCATAGTTCAAACGCGTGGATGCTAAATTGTCCATGCTATTTAGGGATGCGTAGGTTAAGTGTATTAGCGAAGGGAAATGTAGATTTACCGGGATAGGAAGGGGGAAGGAAGAATAATTTCCTTCCTCTTACAGCCGAGAAACGTGCTTTCAAATATTCATTTGAACTGAAAGATTTCCGCATGCGTTTTCTTCAATCTTGCAAACTATTTTTGAACAAATTATCCTTATGTGCACGTTGGGAAAGCTTGATCTTTATTGGACAGCAACATCACTGGAACTCTGTACTCTTTTCCCAGCTATTAGCATTATTTTCCTTTGATTACTCACTTAAATTTCCCTTTGGCCTTGTCCATTTAGGCCTCCTGCCGTACCTCAATGAAATTGGACCAGCAATGATGCGGTTTCAAAATGATAATTTGAAGGAATTGTAGTTTGAAAGGTTCAAGAAGATAGCGAGTGGTGAAGGCAAGAAGATGACATTGTACTTGTGAAGTATTCTCGATTAAATGTCTCGATATAGCTTAATAGGTGCAGGCTGATATTTGGACTCTGTGCATGGTTAGGAAAGTCCTGCACAAATTTCAATCAGGTAAATTTTATGTTACAAGTTTACCAGGACACCACTCATTTTAAAAGTGTCAGAACGCCAGATCGAGATTCCAGTGGGCTCATGTAGAAGTAGAGGTGGCCAACTGAGTGGTGCTGCAGGTTTTTATGAAGGGAGAACCGTGAGGTTAAGCTGCAGCTCTATGAAACTCTGGTTAGACCACAATTGGAATATTGTGTTCAGTTCTGGTGCTTCGTTGTAGGAAAGATGTGGAAGCTTTAGAGAGGGTGCAGGGGAGATTTACCAGGATGATGCCTGGACTGGAAGGCAGGTTTTAAGGAGGAAAAGTTGCGGAAGCTACGGCTTTTTTTCGTTGGAGCGAAGATGGATGAGAGGTAACTTGATAGTGGTGTAAAACATGATGAGAGGCATAGATAGAGTGGATAGCCAGAGTCTTCCCCGCCCCCAGGGCGCAAATGACCATTACAAAGGGGCATAATTTTAAGGTGATTGGAGGAAGGTATAGGGAGATGTCAGAGATAGGTTCATTACACAGAGTGTGGATGGAGGTGAAATGTACTGCCGGCAGTGTTAGTGGAGTCAGATACTTTAGAGACTTTTAAGCGATTCTTGGATAGGCACATGGAGAATAATAAAATGTAAAGTATGCTGGGTAGATTGAGCTTAGTAGGAAAATAGGTTGGCACAACATTGTGAGCCAAAGGGCCTGTACTGTGATGTTACTGTTCTATGTTCAATATTCTATCTAAGTTCAAAAGCAAGTTTTGTTAACCTGATATTAGTAACAAAGCAATTATTTTGAAGATGGTTGAAAAAGGGTAGAGTTTCTGCCATCAATGTTTCATTTAACTCATGTCTGTGGTTGATAACTCAAATGGCATAATGTCTCAGGGAAGGCAGTGGCACTCGAATACTTTCTTGATCTCTCTTAATGTGTTTTTTTCTTGGCTCTATGCCACTTGTTTTGTCTCATATTTTTAGGGCCTCATGGGGTTGACTAAGTAAATAGTGAGATGTAAATAGAAGTTGTTCTTTATGACGATAGATAAGTCATTTCGGTCACTGTCAAATATAAATATCCATTTCAATGAACAAAATATTTGGATTCCTTCTGGTGAAGAATGCATAGGACAAATTATTTTGACTTGATGCCAAGCCTTAGAATGAATAGTGTCTCCAGAAAGATAAGTTTATAATTCTTCCTTATATTTTATCAATTTTACGTAAATTCTTACAAATGCTCCAGCATAGAATGTAAGCTGTAGGACTACATGGATTTATTATACTGATCAACCAAATATTCTCTGACTTAGCGTCAATAAAGTGTGAAGCTGGACGAACACAGCAGGTCAGGCAGCATCAGAGGAGGAGGCGATTCGAAGTTTTGAGTCAGGACCCTTCATCAGGCCAGGGCCAGTACTTCATTAGCACTGTATTGACTCTGACTCCAGCGTCTGCAGTTCTTGCTATCTCTGATAAGTTTGCCAACTGCCTGTTAAGTGTGAAAACTGTTCATTTCTCTGGAAGGAAGGATGACACATGTCATTCATTGTATTCATCATTTTATCATCAATTTATTCGTGAATTACGTAAAGACCAGTTTTCAACGTCTTCGTGGAAGTTTCTCTGTTTGCTTCACAAACAGTATGGAGTTAGTTCTCATGACCTGGAATCATTTTTCCAAACATGTGTGCAATAGTTGAATGAAAGCATTGAGGTGAGTGCCAAAGTCTTTGAGACTGAAGCAATAGTTGACTGTATCTTGACCGCACAAAGGAGATCAATGTAAAAACCTTGGACAATGTGAAATATAGTGGAAAGCTCTCCATTAGTTGGAGTCATGCCTTGCACAAAGCAATGTGGCTGTGCTTTCAGGAGCACTGTCGCATTATACCCAGAACTTCCTTAGAATAAATCATTTCTAATCAACATGTGTAAAGATATTGTTACACACGTCTGGACACATATGACTTGAACCCATCGTTGTGGCCCAGAGGTAGAGACACTACCATTGCACCACAAGGACTCCCACAAGCTCCTCAGTATATTTCCCAAGGTTTAACATCCTCACCTGCCTCGTCAATGACCTTTCCATCAACAAAATTTCAGAAATTAAGATGTTCACTGAAAAATGCATAAAGTTCAGCACCATTCATAACTCCCCCAACACTGAAGCAGTCAGTCTCCATATGCATACAGATTTTTCCAACATTCAGACGTGAATTGATAAATGATCGATGACATTCACACCACACACTTGACAGGTAATGTCCACCATCAAGAAGACAAAACAAAATCAAAGAATCTGCCTTGTAGATTAATGTTATTCTCATTACGAAATGTTGCACTATAATTATCCTTGGCGTCACCATCACCCACAGTCGGAACTGGACGAGCAATCTGAACACTGTAGTTACAAGACTGGGTCAGAGATTGAAAATTCTGCAGCGGGAAATTTACTTCCTTTCTTTCCAAAGCCTGTCCACGATGGGCAAAGCAGGAGACAGGAATCTGATGGAAGATTCTTTACTTACTTGCTTGAATGAATGCAGCTCTGACAGCACACAACTCAACGCCATCCAGGCCAAAGCAGGCCGTTTGAATGACATTTCATCCGTACCTTCAACATTCACTTCTTCCACCATGGTTACATCATTGCAGCAGTGTGTACCATCTGCAAAATATACTACAAAACTCACAAAATATTTCTTTGTCATCAACGTCTAAAATAACACCCACTACAACCTATAAGGCCTAAGGCAGCAGCTTCAAGGGAGCACCTCAACAAGTCACAAGCCATCCTAATTCGTGTTCCCTTGCTGCCTATAGTTCAACCTCCTGGCACCCCATTACTAACTGTACAGTGGAAATCCATACATCACATACAGTGCAATAGTTCAAGAAGTTTCATTAGCGCATTCTCCATTATAATCAGGGACGAGTAATAAATATTGCCTTTGCTAGCAACACTCACGTTCATCACATAACCAAAATAAGAAGTAAATCCAATTTACTAACCTTGAATATCAGGATAAGCACCAACATTTAGTTGGTTCAATCAAGTGTTCCATTGTAGCTTCTTGCGGCCCAAGGCTTTGATTATAAATGAAACTTGAGACTTTTGGGCTACAATTTTCAATGTTAACAACCTGCTTGAATGCGTTTTGAAACTGAATTTTCAACTTGGGCAAAACTCTGCAGTGATACGTTGAGAAGAGTCGCACGGAGTTTTCATTCGCTACTAACACCCAGATTTCTCAAAGAATAGAATTCTTCTTAATATTCAGGATTGTTTTTCAGCTTAAAATATTAACTTCAGACACTCTATTGCTTACCCACTAATCATTGACTCAGGATAAATAAATCTCATCAATCTGTGTTGACATTTGGTTTTTATGTAATAACCTTGGCTCGAATATAGTACTCAGCCACTAAATTAGTAGACTGAGGTTTCACATCCTGTTCATAGATCTACACTGGCACTTTAATATTTGATTGGCACCATTCCCTAACATTCAACATTCAGTCCCTCCACTATGGGTGCACAGTGGCAACAGGGTGTGCCATCAACAAGACTCCTTAATCAGCACTGACTTGTTAGACAGAGATCCTGTCTGGTTCATTTAATTGTGATTTATGAAAAGGCGACTCAGTGTATTGTTGAGGTTGGTGCAGTTGATGTGGTTTACTTGGATCTCAGTTATGCACTTAACATTGTTTCATCTGGAAGGTCAGTCCAAACTTCACAGCCCATAGGATCAGATGGAAGTTGGCAATCGGATACAAAACTGGTTTACAAACAGGAAGCAAAGGATGGTGGTGGTTGATTCTTTTGTAATTGGAAGCCTGAGACCTGGAGGGAGGCGATGTCCTTGTGGTATTCTTGCTAAATGGTAGGTGATAGAATTTGAATTCAATAATTAGCTTGAGTTAAGAATCTAACGATGACTGAAAATCCATTATCGATTGTTGAGGGAAAATTCCATCTAGTTCAATAATGAACTTTAGGGAAGGTAACTCAGGCCTAAATGCGACTCCAGACCCTCTGACTCCAGCATCTGCAGTTCTTGCTATCTCTGATAAGTTTGCCAGCTGCTTGTTATGTTTGAAAGCTGTTCATTTCTATGGAAGGAAGGATGACACATGTCATGCATTGTATTCATCATTTTATCATCAATTTATTTGGGAATTACGTAAAGGCCAGTTTTCAACGTCTTCGTGGAAGTTTCTCTGTTTGCTTCACTCTTAACGGTCATCTCATTAATTAGGGTTAATAAATTTGTGGATGAGACTACAATATTGATAGGGAGGCAGATGATCTCAGTCCAATACTGGTCAGCTGATAAATTGATCAGAGCAATGCTCATAAGTGTCAGATGAAGAATTCTGGGAGGTTTTATTCTAATACGGGAAGGATATACACAATGTATGGTCGGTCCTTATGGTGCACCAAGTAACAAAGGGGCCAAGGTGTATACGTCTCAAGATCCTAGAACGCGTCAGTGCAGATAGACAGGATAGTGATAAAGGCACATTGGATGTTTGCCTTCAATATCTGGGACATAGAATATAAGATCAAGGAAGTCTTCTTACAACTTTATCAAACCTTAGTTTGGCACCCGGTGGAATACTGTTTGCACTCTGGTCACCACACCTTATGGAAGTATGTGACTGCACTGCCGAGGATGCAGAGGAGGCCCACCAGGATGATGTCTGAAATGAAAATTCTCGTAATGAGGACAGATTTGACAGGTTGGGTTTACCCTGGAGCAGAGGAGGCTGATGTGGTGTAAGTTGGGGGATCTGTTTGAGATACACCAATTGTCAGAGGCATAGAGTAGATCGTGCTAATCTCTTTTCCATAGTAGACAAATCTATGACCACAGACCATAAACTTAAGGCAAGTGGTTTGGCGGAGATCTTAGGATTTGTGTTTTTTTTTTCTTTCGGAGAGCATAGGACATATATAGAATACGCTGCCTGAACGAATGGTGGAGGCACGTACTCACAACCCTCAAGAAGCGTTTGGATGAGGACTTACAATGCCAGGGCATAGTCGGCCATGGACCAAGTGCAGGTAATGAGACTAGTTTAGTTCGTTATTGGTTAGTCAGAATTGTCAGCGCTCAGAAGACTCCGTTCCTATGCTGCATGACTCTATGATTGTGTGACTAATACTGAGCAAGTGCATTTTATCAGAGCTGTCATCTTTCAGGTGAGTCAGTCAACGCAGGTATACTTGTTGCCTGAATGTGAATTATTCCACGGGGCACATAAAAGAGAATAAGGGGATTCTTAATAAGGGAATTTCTGAAGCAGGGTCCAGACCCGACACGTCATCTTTCCGGCTCCTCTGATGCTGCTTGGCCTGCTGCGTTCATCCAGCTGTACACCTTGCTATGTCAGGGTATTCTACCTGTTGACCTAAAATAACTCAACAGAAGAGGTTTTCTGTGCTTTCAATGTTTCAGTTCGTTTTTTTTAGTGGAAATTTGCTCCATCGGAGAAATCTTGCGTAGTTTTCAGCGCAGTCGTGACCCTTTGACTGTTGGGCACGTTGGCCGAGAAATTCTTCTGGCGGCGGCCAAGTAAACATGAGGGCGCGGCGTCGTCGTGGTGCCCCTATCTTTGAGCTACGGGACTGGTGTATATCAGTGCCACCTGCTCCGGAGGTGCGTTATAACATATCCTAACAGGCTAATCGAATATGTATCTAATTCAGAATGAGGATTTGTCGAAGTTCTGAGATCGTCCATGTGGGGAGAGGGGAGGAGGGAGAAGCTCATTGAAAGCATGGGTGCAGCTGTGGTCTGCTGTGGGCGGTGAATCCGGTGTAAATGGTAAGAACGTGGTAAGGCTAGAAACAGAAGATAGTTGTCGATCGCGATTTTAGATGGCCCAGAGACGCGAACGCTGACCCGACGTTAACTTCTGAGAATTACTTCCCCGGTCCGAGGCAGGATTCCATCAGTGACTGCTGTTATGTTTTCTCTCCGTTAATCTTGTTTAAAGTGACCTGCAAAAGAAGCAAGGATGAAAGCGATTCAGAGATAGTAAGAACTGCAGATGCTGGAGAATTTGAGATAACAAGGTGTGGAGCTGGAACATAGCTGGCCAAGCAGCATCAGAGGAGCAGGACCCTTTTTCCGAAGAAGGGTCTAGGTCCGAAACGTCAGCCTTCCTGCTCCTCTGATGCTGCTTGGCCTGCTGTGTTCATCCAGCTCTCCACCTTATTATTTCAAGGGTGAAAGTGTGGTTATTTTTCACTTAGCGTGGAGCTCGGGTATGGAATGCAAGTGTATTTGGAGAAGGTTCGATTGTGGCTTTCAGTAGAGCATTGGATAATCACTTGCATGGAATAATGTACAAGGGTGTGAAGGAGAAATTTCCCTCTAAAATGCTTTGAAATTATCCGAGCCGCTGAAATGTGCATTATAAACGGAACATTATTTTTCCCTGCTGTTTGCATTGATGACAGCGCAGTACCTGCATTGAGTTAGCTTGTGGCATGAATGTTATTTCGTTTACTCTGATATTTTTTAACAGATGCTGCCGGAGCAGCTGAGCTTTGAGTAACTTCTGTTTTTGTTCCAGGTTTACAACATCCTCAGTTCTTTTGTTTCTTATCCACAATAATCTCACATGTTGTTCTGCATTTGCATTGATGTTTTGGTCTGGTGGCTGTTTGCTGAAGCTGCTTATGTGAATCCGAGAGTACCCAGCTGAGGACAATGAGAATGATGCGTGAATGCATTGACGAAGAGACTAATGTTTTACATAAAGGTTTCTGCTTTCGTTGCTGTTTGCAAGTCATTTTTCAGGACATACAAATATAATCTATCGACTTAGTTACTTCATAGTGAAATAAATTTCAAACACTTTTGTAAGTGTACCTTTCCCCTATTCTTTTACGTTATCTCAAGGGTTAATTAGCTCTGCCGGCTGGATACTTGGCGAGTGATACTGACGCATGGGTTCAATTTCCATACCGCATCAGGTTGCTCTAAAAGATGTTACTTCACAACCTATCCCCACACCTGAGGCTTGGTGATGTTCAGTTTAAGCCACCACCAGGCGATTCCCTCTAATGAGAGAGCAGTGTCTGTGACTATGACAACTTTACGTTTACTATATCATATTCAGACAAAATCTGTTTGAAACTAAAAGGGCAAACTACTATGACTATTGTTTTGTCAAGAGTGAATTTGCGAATTGAATTCAAGCAAAATCAGTTCAACAAAGTATTTGCTATGCAACAACACATTAAGGATTCTGAATCAATACATGATCATTTTTCTACTTTATTGGTGCATCTAATTTATGAAAGCTTACCAGTATTATTAATGTTCTTTCAGAAGCAGAGGTACAGATTTCCAATGTAGCTACTTCCGACATGTATGCTTCGCATTTTGCTGCATCGCATGCCGTGCCGGGTTACTACTAAATTAGATATGCAGGGACAATCTGGTTGTTAGCAAAATTGATTCTTATGACATAAGAAACTACAGAAAATACATAGCATTTTTAAAAAATCTACATGTGAAGAGTTATGATATAGTCAGCGTGTGTGATTGCCACTGCGCAACTAAAACTTTATTAAGTTTCTGTCGTAGGTTTCCGAGTTCTCTAAAACTGCTCACTCCGTTTCAGCTGATTATGACAGCAGACTATTTCAGGTTTAATTTACTAGGTGATCTTTACACTGAGGAATGATGTGATTTTAGGAAGTACTATGTGTAATTATTGGATAAGACTCTTTGTGTCGCTGTCTACCAATGAAGAATTGAAAAATGAAGACATCCATCAGTCCTCCCGCAGCCCCGTACACACGCTGAAGAAGGAACAGAGGGGAAAGCCAGCACCAGATTGCGGTTGCATCTCAGCCATCTTTGATCTCCTGTCCTTCGAGTCATTCTACGGTGGGAGGGCATGTTATTTATCAAACATTGTCCTTTTGACTTCGCACCAAGTGAAGAAGCTCTGAGCGATCTACCTTTTATTACTATTTGCAACAGAGTTCGAATGAAAGGACGTCTTTACACAGATAATGCAAACGTCGTTTTCCATTATCTTGCTTTACGTCTGGGATTTTGCTTCTGCCCAGATTCATTACTCGATTCCAGAAGAATTGGAATACGGCGCTTTTGTTGGGAATATTGCGAACGATATTGGATTAGGCGTGAGAGAACTGTCCATCCGTAGATTTAGGATCATGTCAGCTGCAAAGAAGAGGTATTTTGAAGTTAATTTAAAGAATGGTGTTTTGTTTGTTAATGACAAAATTGACAGGGAGCAGCTTTGCGGCCAAACTCTTACGTGCTCACAAAATATCGAGATTGTTACAGAAAAGCCATTAAAACTGTACCGTGCTGAGGTTGAAATACAAGATATCAATGACAATTCACCCAGTTTTCCGCAGGATGCGCTACGTTTGGAGATTCTTGAGTCAGCTCCGCCGGGAACTCGCTTTCCATTACAGAGCGCGCATGACCCTGACGTGGGCACAAATTCGGTTCACTCTTACAACCTCAGTCCAAACGATCACTTCACGTTGGATGTTCAAAACAGCAGTGATGGAACTAAAAGTGTATATTTGCTACTTGATAAATTCTTGGATAGAGAAATACAAGCTGTTCATACCTTACTGCTCAGTGCCTTGGATGGTGGGATTCCAGAACGATCTGGTAATGCCCAAATTATTATCGCTGTCCTTGATGCCAATGACAATGTGCCTGAGTTTGACCAGTCTGTTTATTGGGTAAAAGTGAATGAAAATGTAATCGATAATACATTACTTATTAATCTTAATGCTACCGATTTAGATGAAGGCGCAAATGCAGAAATAATCTATTCTTTCAGCAGTTATACGCCTGAAAGATTGCATGAACTGTTTAGCATAGAACCTCACACGGGAAAAATCACAGTTAAAGGAGTTTTGGATTACGAAGAAGCCAACATCTACGAAATTAATGTGCAAGCCAGAGATCAGGGTCCTCATTCTGTCCCCGCGTATTGCAAAGTTGTAGTGGAAGTTGTCGACATGAATGACGTAGTACCTGAAATGACGCTAATGTCGTTATCTAGCTCCATAGCTGAAAATGCTACGATCGGGACGATGATAGCTCTAATGAGCGTAACAGATCCGGAATCTGGAGAAAATGGCAAAATTAGTTGTGATGTTCCTCATAACCTTCCATTCCAGTTGAAAGCGTCTTTCAAGAATTCTTACATGTTGGCTACTGATGCGTTATTGGACAGAGAAACTGTTTCTCAATATATAATTAATGTCAGTTGTTCAGATGCTGGATCTCCTCGTCTCTTCACCAACAAAATCATTGTGCTGGCGATCTCGGATATTAACGACAATGCACCACGCTTCACGAAGTCATCGTACACAGCCTACATATCGGAAAACAACACGCCAGGAGGAACCATTTGCTCCGTGACGGCTTTTGATTCTGACCTCGGCGAAAACGCTGACATTTCTTACTCTATTATGGCGAGTCAGATTCAAGGCATGTCTGTCGCATCCTTTGTATCAATTAATTCAGAAAATGGAAAAATATTTTCACAGCGTTCATTTGATTATGAGCAATTTAAGAACTTTCGAATCCACGTCCAAGCTTGTGACGCTGGAAGCCCACCCCTCAGCAGTAACGTTATTGTAAATGTAATCATCCTCGACCAAAACGACAACTCTCCTGTCATTGTATCTTCTCTGTCAAAAAATGGAACACACGTAATGATGCCTCGATCTGCACATCCAGGTTACCTGGTGACAAAAGTGACTGCAGTGGATGCGGATTCTGGACAGAATGCCAGGCTGATTTATCAATTGATCCAATCTACTGATCGATCTCTTTTTACTGTTGCACGTAATTCGGGAGAAATCAGAACAATGCGAGTCTTTGAAGAGAGAGATTCAACTACACAAGTACTCGTAATCTTGGTAAAGGACAATGGTCATCCTTCCCTCTCCACTACTGTCACAGCTACATTGTCACTGATGGATAAGACAGCTGCAATTATGTCAGACATTAGCAATCAGCCCCAAAATATTGTGCCGTCCACGGATTTGGCAATCTATATAATAATATCGCTAGGGACAGTCTCATTCATTCTTCTTTTTATAATAATTGCGCTCATTACCACAATATGCCACAACAGCGAAGATCAAAATGACGATTGCTCTCTGATCACTTGTTGCTTTGGACGTGACGTTACAAACAATACATCGAAGCAGTCTCACGTAAATCTTCGGATAGGCCCCGATATTCAACCAACTGCAAATGTTATGGAAGTTCGTGGAACTGGGTCACTCTCTGAAACTTACTGCTTGTTTCGTCCAACAACTGAACCTGAGAACGGAAACTGCGTACTTCTCACACCTTTCGGTTCAGCAACGTGTAGAAGCAATAACAAGAATGCTGACGTGTATTTCTCAGAGTGCAATCAGCAGATGAAACAAAAGCCTAATATTGTCAGCGAGGTGAGTGAAAGAAATGTAAAACAAACTGAACCCTTATCACCCGGAACAAAAACAAAGTTGCTGGAAAAGCTCAGCAGGTATGGCAGCATCTGTGAAGGAAAAAGATAACAGAGTTAACGTTTCAGGTCTGGTGATCGTTCCTCAGAACTGATGGTGGCTGGGAAATCCTGCCTGGATGTAGCTCCTCCACTTTGGGTGGTCTTGGGCGTGATTCTCAGGTGTCCGTGGGAATGCCACATTTTGCCAGTCAGCCCTTGAGGGTATCACTGAAGCACTTCCTCTGCCCACCGGTTTGTGTGCAGAAAAAAAGAGCGGGGAATGGGGTCGGGAGCAACTTTTCCCATATCACCCAGGCTTGCGCGAAATTGCATCGTGGAAGTCGCAAATGTATGTTGTTATTGATGGAAAATGCCAATTCAGTACAATATAGGAGTAATGATGAATGAAGAAATTACGAGATTTTTTAAAATCGTTTATTATATTGTGTTATTTTATGTAGTTTTATTTCCCTATAGAGGTTCCATTTTATCCACAACGGAATCTATTTCAGTGTGTTTATTTCATTGTCTTCACCAGTAACCTACAGAACCTGAGCATTGTGGTCAGTAACGAGTAAGTATGATTTTAAAGTGGTTTCTAAGAGGATTGGACAGTTGTATAAGTGAAGTGAGTGGTGGGGGCAGTGGGAGTAAAGTCATCTGAGAGATTATTATGATCCAGAACTGACTGCTTGAAGGATGGTAGAAAAATTGATCAGAAATTTAAGCACTACTAAATGTCTTCCAAATTATGCACTGTTGGGGAACCAAATGGGAAAACAGTCATATCAGATCCCAAAGTATTTGTCCCAGTTTTATTCTGTTAACTTCTAGAAGAACCTACTTTCATCCTGTTAACATTTTCTGGGAGTTAGTTCCTTCTATTGCAACATTCAAACAACAAAATAACTCATATTTGAATAAAGCCTGCCATGGCAACAAGGTTCATTTGGTGGAATTCTGGAAAGGTGGTGACATTTTCATTCATTAGTGGTCTTTTGCAAGTGTGGATGAGACTCTTGCATTCTCAGGACAAGTCGGAAGGTGACTCTATACACCAATGCTGCTACCATAGGTTCTGTTACACTTACAGCAGAAGGTAGTTATGGGAAACATAGAAGGGGCATTGATTTGTCCGCATGCTCCTTTTACTGTTTGCACTTGATTTCTTTCCAACAGCAAGTCTTGAGCTGCTTGAAACCTTCCTAGATGCTCCTCCTCTACTTTTGGTGGTCTTGGACCAGTGATTCCCAAGTGTCTGTGGGAATGCCACACTTTGCCAATGAGGCCTTGAGGGTATCACTGAAGCACTTCGTCTGCCCCCCCCCCCCCCCCTGAGGTTTATGTGCCATTTTGAAGCTGGGAGTAAAGCACTTGCTTGGGAAGTCTTGTATCAGTGATATAGATGATGTGCCCAGCCCATTACAGCTGGTCAAGGGTAGTCAGTGCCTCAATGTTGTGGATGTTGTCTTGCTCGAGGACACAGATGTTGGTATATCTTTCTTTCCAGTGAATTTGCAGAATCTTGCATAGGCAGCATTTGTTGTACTCCACCAGTGCCTTGAGGTGTCTGTTGTAGACAGCTCTTTCTCAAAAACATATAGGAAGGCAGGGAACACTGAGTTCTGTAAACCATGATCATGGTTTTGAATCATATGTTATTGTTGTTGAACACCCTTTGCCTCAGGTGGCCAAAGGCTGCACTAACACATTGGAGGTGGTGCTGGATCTCTTCATCAACAATTACTTTGGCCATCAGAACACTCTAGAGGTATTAGAAATGGTCAACATTCTGTAAGGCCTCCCTGGAGATATTGATTATGCGGGCGGGGTGGGTGGGGGGGGGGGGGGCGGGGAATGGGTGCAGTGGAGGTATAATGCTAATTTCACTGACTTAACATTCTGGAAGCTCAGGATTGATAACACTTACTTTGATAACACAAGAAATTTAAACTACATGAATAAATCTGAAATTTAATAAAAGCTATTCTCAGTATTGCTGAGAATGCAACGATTGTTGATTGTCACAAAAGCATCTTGTTTATTAACATACATTCTTACATGTTCTGGCCCAGATGTGACTCCAGACTCATTGTAACGGTGTTTGCTCTTAACTGTCCTCTGAAAATGGCTCAACAAGCCACTGAGTTCAAGAAAAAATAGGTGGGAATCTGAAGGTGAAAGAATCCCTATGAGATAGTAGAATTCATCCTGCAGTTTGAAAGGGAGAAGGTTGAATCAGATGTAATGATATTACAATCAAGTAACATTAATCACAAAGAGATGAAGGATTAAGTGGTTTTCAGAAGGACAACTGAGCAGGGAAGATCATGGAGCAGAAATTGCATGAGTTTCAGGGGGTTATTCAGGAGGCACAGTAGAAATTCATCCCAAGGAAGAAGAAACATATGAAGGACAGGACAGGGCAAGCAAGGCTGACAATGCAAGTCAGAGAGAGCGTTAAAGCAAAAGAAGAAGTGTACAATAATGTGACATTTGAGGAGTCTTTATAAGTCAGCAGGAGACAACTTAATAAAAAGGAATAAGGGGGAAAAGATGAACTTTGTGGGTAAGCTTTCCATTAACATAAAAGAAGATTAGGATTTTTTGATATATAAAAAGGTAAGAGTGAGGCAAGAGAGAACATTGGACAACTGGAAAAAGAGGTTGGATAAGTAGTAAAGGAAACAATAAAATGGTGAAAAGGAATGGCACAGATACTTTGCATTGGTCTTCAAAATGGAAGACACCAGTAACTTACCAGAACTTGAGGGGAGTGTGTAATAGAGGTGAATACAGAGGCCATCACTAAAGAGAAGATTCTGAGGAAGCTGAAAGGTCTGAAGTTGGATAAATCACCCAGACAGGTGGCTGCATCAATCAGGTTATTAGGAGGGTTTCTGAGTCCACTGTTAAAGATGAGATTGCAGAGCTAATGGACATGCATGGTAAAATAGCTCATCAAAGGAAGGTCACACCCTGACACATCTGTTGGAATTTTTTGAGGAGGCAATGACCAATTGAGACAAAAGGGAGCTGGTGGATATAATCTATTTGGATTAAGTGCATTTTTATAAAGATAGGAAGAGGCAATGGCATTTTGAAAGAGAATTCCAGGCAGCTGAGCTGAGACAGCAGAATAAAAAAGCCACCAATGATGGATAAAAGCATTAGCAGATTCACAACAGTCCAAATTGAGACACATAGAAGTATAAAGGGCTGTAAAGAAGAAAGGAAATTTTAGGCTACATTGAGTGTAGATGGAATTTGTTCTGACAGCAAGGATTTAACATCTGGAAACAAAATCTTGGCAGTGATAGATCACAATGCAATATGAGAGCCCTAGCAGTGGGAAGATTTATTCTGGTTTGGGATATGACAAACAGAGTTTGGAATGAATCATAGATTTTCAAAGGCAGAAGATGCATATACAAATCGGGAGAGGATTTATCATTCTTTAGGTATTAGTATTTCTGTACTGTCATCTTTTCTTCCCATCATGATAACTTGCATCATGTTAAACATTTGTTCAGGCTGAAGAGAATCATTTTGGCTTTATCTGTGATATTTATAGCTGAAGAAGATAATGGCTGGAGAAGGCACAATATTCATTGAGCTCTCTTTTCTTTGGAATCCTAATCTCAGCTGTCCATCCCTGCTTTGCTCTTGCAATGCATCTCCAAACAGTCAGACTCTTGAAGACACAGTCATGTTTGACTGCCCATAGTTACCAATGGTATAGTCTTCTTTTCAAAATCTTGATTTGTTCTTGTAACAGAGAAATTGCCTGTACAGCAGGCCAAAACGTAGTCACCATTTTTCAGTACAGAAGGTATTTGAATATAGTGCAATGATCCATTTGATGAGTGTATTCTGGCCAGTGCAGATTTAATTTGTTTAGTAACCGGTGTATGCTGATGGGATTTAGCACAGTCCAGTACCTCTGCCTTGGTAACTTTACCGTGCCAGAGAACCAAAGGTTTTTTATGAGACAGCAAATATGGAAGTTCTTCAGAATTATCTGCTGCCTAACATTTATTGTCCTAATATCATGACAGTAAAGAAGTGCATTGAGAAGGTTGGTAGACTTACAGTTTGTTGTTGTCAGTCAGTTTGCTGTTGTTGCAGATAGCATTGCTTAAACTGGATATATTTTCAAACATAGAACAGTATAACACAGTACAGGCCCTTCAGCCCACGATGTTGTGCTGACCTATTATCTTATTAAGATCAATCTACTCTGCAAACCCCATATTTTGCTATCGCCCATGTGCCTATCCAAGGGTCCCTTAAAATTCGCTAAAGTATCTGACTCCACTACGACTGCTGGCAGCACATTTCACATGCCCACCACTCCATTACAATGGCTGTTTTGATTTCAGCAGCAGAAGAAATATCATAGAGCTGAGAGATGTGAAGATATACTTGATCTTCAACATTGTCTTTTCAATACTAATAGGCTGAAGTACAGCAAGATCCTACACTATGACATTTACATTCCTAATGTCAATGGACAAACCAAACTCTTTGTGTACTGGGAGAAGATTCCATTTTGTTCCTTGTCATGGAACACAAGTATGCTCTTGTCAGCACACAGCAACTTTCTAACCTTGACATACATTTCTCTTCAACCTCAGGTGAAGAACATTGATAGGCTTTCTGTCAGTTCTGATTTGTATAAGTAGACAGGCCTTGTAGATGAACATGGGCTGCAGCAGTTCAAGGGGGCGGCTCACTACTACCTCTTCAGATTCAATTAGGCATGAGCAATAAGTGCTGACCAAGTCTGCAATTCCACATCCATTTCAAGAATGAATAAAGTTACAGCAGCAAATATGTGTCGTCAAAGTTTTGGTGCAAGAACACAAATCTGTTGCCCATCACAGATCTCTAATGCTTTTTATATTATATTGTGACAAGATAGTTCACCTTACCCAACATGTTACCACAGAAAAACAAGACCATGTTGAGCAGTGTTCAAACTCAAACAGTATTTTTTAGCAACTTAAATAGATCAGCTCTGCTCACAGCTTGAGTGTCTTGTTGAGATCAGTGAACGTGCTGTAAATGCTTTTCAATTGTTTGCAGTATTTTCTTTGAAGATTCCACACCAAGAACATAAAATAAATTTTCTGGTTATGCGTAGATGGTGGTGGTAACAGGAGCATGAATGAACTTTTTCAGTAGCAAATGGGCTGAGGCAGGGGCAACAACAGCCAGTGTTATGACAATGCAGTAACCAGTTTTTAAGTCGGAATGGTCGTGGCTGAAAGTTCTTAAATTCTAAACAATCTAGTTCCACAAGGCACAATTATCAGAGACTGGAATCAGATCAATGCATTTTTTTTATTTAAATGGAATATGAATCTGAAAACTGGTGCCAAAGTAAAGCAGATTATTGCAATTAATAAGGTCATTTTGGTTATTGTGATTTAATAAACTGCAAGGGTGATTTCTAATAAGACATTTTCTCATTCTCCATGCAACATGAATGTGGTAGACTTACTTCCCATTCCTAACTGATTGAGACAAGGCAGTGGTGATCTGCCATCTCAAAATGCCACAGTCCTTGATGTGTGGGGACACCGACAGTACTGTGAGGAAGGGAGTTCCAGGAATTTAACCCAGCAACAGTGAACCAATGATGATATAGTTCCAAGTTAGGATTTTATATAGCTTGCAGGGGAACATGCAATTGGTTGTGCTCCTTTGCTGAAACAACATAGAACACAGAACATAGAACAATACAGCATATGACAAGCCCTTTGGCCCACCATGTCTGTGCCATCATGATGGCAATGGAAAGTAATCTCATTTGTCTGCACATGATCCATATCCCTGCCTGATCATATTTCTCTCGAATTAAAACTGTTGTACTCATAGGTGATGGAAGTCAGGAAGAGCTTTGGTATGAGCTTTGGTGAGTTTGGCAGTACAACTGGTAGCTGTCACTTTAGTTCATTGATGAAGGAAGTGAATGTTACAGATGTGGATGGCATACCAATCAAGCATACTGGATGGTATCAAGTTTCTTTGTGTGATTGAAGTTGAACTAATGAGGCAATTAGTGCATATTCCATCACACTCCTAATTTGTCTTGTAGATCATAGAAGACAAGAGGTGAATTAATCACTACAGAATTCCAAGTCAGAGGCTGACTCTTGCAGTTATCATATTTATATGGCTCATCCAGTTAATTTCTGATGGATGATAACCAGCAAGTGGCTGATAATGATGAACATCATGGGGCAATGGTTAGATTCTCTCTTCTTGAAATTGTTCATTGCTTAGCACTTGAGTGGAATCAATGTTACTTGCTATTTATCAGCACAAAGCTTGGATATTGTCCAGAACTTGATACATAGATACATAGAATGCTTTAGTACCACAAGTCTGCACCAGTCAAAACCAATCACCAAACTATTCCAAGCCCAAAAATCCAGCATTTGCCCCATCGCCTTGGCATTAGAAGTGCACATCTAATTAATTTTTAAATGTTATGAATGCTCCTGTGTCTATTAACTGTGCATGTACTGAGGTCCAGATTCCCACTATGCTCTGAGTGAAAATATTTTTCATTGAGAAACCTTGTGTTCCTTACTTTAAATCTATGTCCCTGGTCATTGATCCCTCCACCATAGAGAAAAGTTCATTTCTGTCTATCCTATCTATGTCCCTCATAAGTTTATAAATCTCAATCACATCCCTTCTCAATCTCCTCTGCTCCAAGGAAAACACCCCAGTATGTCCACTCTCCAGAGCTGTCCAGCCCAGGCAATATCCTTGTAAGTAATCCTCACTAATGCCATCACATCCATCCTATAATGTTGATGCCACAACGGCACACAATATTCCAGCTATGGCCCAACCAAAATTTGATACAGTTTCACCATCACCTCCATGCTGTTAGACACTGTGCCTCGTGAATAAAGGCAAGAATCTCATATGCCTTCTTAACAATTTTATCAACTTGCCCTGCTAGCTTAATGGATCATTGGATCTAAGAGACTATATCCTAAGGAAAACTGAAGGAACTGCAGATGCAGTAAATGAGAAGTAAAAGAAGAAACTGTTGGAAAATGTCATCAGGTCTGGCAGCATCTGTGCAGACAAATCAAGAGTTCATGTTTCTGAAGGGTCACTCAACCCAAAATGTTAACTCTGACTTCTCTCCACAGATTCTGTCAGACCTGTTGATATTTTCCAACAGTTTCTGTGTTTAAATCTTCAGTGAACCCTGCAATGATATTCTGAGGCTGAGATAATTTATCTTTAAAATCTCACAATTCACTTCCTTTGTACCAAAAACAAACAATGGCAGGACTTATACAATTAGTGGTAGGGCCCTGGGTAGTGTTGCAGCAGAGACAGACCTAGGGGTTCAGGTACATAATTCTTTGAAATTTCCATCACAGTTAGAGAGGGTGTTTAAGAAGGTATTTAGCTTGTTTACCTTCATTATTCAAACCTTTGAGTGCAGAAGTTGGGATGTCAAGTTGAGGTTGTACAGGACATTGATGAAGCCTCTTCTGGAGAACTGTAAACAGCTCTGTCACACTTGCTGCAGCAAGGATAATAATAATTTGGAGAGGGCGCAGAAAAGATTTACCAGGCGTCTTGCCAGGAATGGGGGGTTTGAACTGCAAGAATAGGTTGGATAGACTGAGGCTTTTTCATTGAACTGTAGGAGATTTATGGGTGACCTCATAGAGGTTTGTAAAATCATGAGGGGCATCAATAAGATGAGTAGCAATGGTCTTTTGGCTTGGGTGGGGAGTTCAAAGCTAGTAGGCATACTTTTAAGGTGAGAGGAGAAAGTTTTAAAAAGGACATGTTGGGTAACTTTTTTTACAGAGAGACAAGTGCGGAATGAACTGAAAGAAGAAATGGTGGATGCAGGTACAGTTCCAATATTTAAGACATATGGATAAGTACATGAGTAGGAAAGGTTTGGATGAATATGTGCTAAATGCAGGCAAGTGTTTGGGAATATCGTCAGTGTAGATAAGTTGGACCGAAAGGTCTATTTTCCATACTGTATGACTCTATGAATCAGTAACTGACTTTTTACTGCACTCATGTATCCCTGTACTTGAGTATGTAAAAACAAAACATAAGCATAATTCTAATTCAATTAAAAATTGACTGATAGGGTGGTAATGTGGTGGGTTTGATTTGTTCCGCTTCTTATGCACTGGACATGCCCGGACAATTTTATACTTTGTTGCTTGATTCCATCTTGTAGCTGCACTGCAGCAGCATGCTGAAGTGCCTGGATAGTTCTTGAGAACAAATTTCTGTACCATTGACAGAAAATTGTCAGGGCCTACATCATTTGTCATGGGCAATGTTTTCAATTACTCCTTGATGTAACATGGAGGTGAACTGAATTAGTTGAAAACTAGCTTCTTTAATGCTGTGGACCTCGAGAAGCAGCCAAGTTGGATTCGCCACTTGGTATTTCCAGCTGCAGAAGCATGCAAATACTACATCATTGCCTTCGGTACAGATATGCTCAGCTCTATCATCATTGAGAATTAAGATAATTGTGGAGTGCTCATCTTCTTTTGTTTAATTGTCCACCACCATTCATGGCTGAATGTGCCAGGACTGCAGAGCTTTGATCGAAGTTGTTAGAGGTTGGATTGCTTAACAGTACCTATTGCATATTATTTCTGCTGTTTGGCATGGCAGTAGTTCTGCGTTGTAACTTGATCAGATTGCCACCTCAATTTTCAGTACATTTCATGTTGTTCCTGGCATGCCCTCCTGCACTCTGTATTGGATGACAAGACTGCATATAACATGGTATTCACATTTATCTTCTATGTCTAAGCTGATGTCAAACTTCACACAAAGTTGTATATCTTATGAATGACACCATTGGTTTCCAGTAAATGTGTGTCCTTTGGTTATTCAATGGCCATTTTGAGATTCTTCTCATTGTGTTTTCATTGCAAGATAAGGCATAGAATTTTATCCAAAATACCTTTTGTTCATGTTGGACTGTTAATCCAAAGACCTAGATAATGTTCCAGGGATCCAGGGTCAAATCCCACCATGGCAGATGGTGGAATTTGAATTCAATAAAATATCTGAAATTAAGAATCTAATGATGACCATGAATCAATTGTTGATTGTTGGAAACCCCATCTGGTTCACTAATGTCATTTTGGGAGGTAAAATTGCCATTTTTATCTGGTCTTGCCTACACGTGACTCCAGACCCACAGCATTGTTGCTGACTCTGACATGCCCTCTGGGCAATTAGGGATAGGCAATAAATGCTGCCTAATCAGCGACACCCTCATCCCATTAATGAATTTAAAATTAAAAAAAAAAGCAATTGTCTAGTCATTGACAACCCTGTGACACTTTATGAGATGGTGCAACTACTAATCTTGCCTCCTAGTCAGAATTTATGCTTGAACAAGTGTCATATAACTGGATGAATTATTGATTCATCAGATCACTTTTTTGTGGAAATTTATTGTCAGTTATTTTCCCATGACTTTGTTTGTCTGTAACTGTTTAGAAAAGAAATTTGTTTGTTCACTTTTTAAAAATTCGTTAAAAGCTGTCCAAAATTGTTGATGCTTCAAACTTTCTGTTTTTAAGATATATAACCTTCCAATCATTGTGATGAACGAAATAATTGTCTATTTGTCGAAACATTTGTCATTTGATCCACCATGCAAATATTTGGGGAGCAGTTTTATTGCACCTTGTAAGTATCCTGAATCCAAAATAAAGCCAACTGGAGTTCATTACTTTTCCAGGACTTATACATGTTAGAAGTGCATTTAATGTCATTTGGATCAGTTGCTGGGATAGGATACAGTATGATGCCTGTAACAAATAGAAGCATCATTTAAATATTATATAAAGGATCATGAGACTGACTCAATTTTGTCTCACTCTCACATCTGGGATGAGAAGTTCATGGGCTACAGTCTAAACTAATGACTTAAGCACAGAGACCCAAATCTTCCAGCCTTCAGAGGCATTGATGACTGGATTTGTGACAGGAGAAGTGTGGTAGGACTCTATGTAAGTTCTCCCATATGGAGTTATGTACAAATTGCCCATAATATTTCACAAGGAGCTTAACAATGTTTCTACCCTTGAAATTTCAGACATTTTACAACCTGGTCTAATAACTGAGCAACTACACAATTAACCAGACCAATAACACCCCAGGCAATCCGATGAGCATTCAATTACTATTATAATCTCCAAGAGTTCAACAATCACCAACCACCTGACTGCACCACTTACCCTCCACAACGACTCTTCTGACCAATGATACCTGACAAACTGACTGTTCCTAAGACCCACCTTCCATGATAAATGCACAAGATCCCTCCCCACATCCTGGACCACCTGAATACATTCCCTAAATGTCTGATGATCTTATCAGTCCTATCTAATTCAGTTGCACACTGAACTACAGTCTGATTACTCAACTATATCCAAGTTGACCCAACTTGCTCCAATTACCTGACCGTGATCCCAATCCTCAAGTGGATACACCTGACTATCATGCTCCATCCAAGCATGGCACAGCAAACTCCCAACACCAATCATCCCCAGGATCAATGCAGAAACACTGTAAAGAGGAGCATCAATAGGCCATTTGGCTTTCTATGTCTGCTCCACCATTCAGCATGACCATGGCTAATCACCCAACTCAGTACCCTCTTCTCACTTTCTGCTAATTCCCTTATATCCATTTGGCCCTAAGCACTATATTTAATTGCTTGAAAACATTCAATGTTTTAACCTAAACCAGTTTTTGTGGCAGAGAATTCCACAGGGTCACCACTCAGTGAGTGAAGAAATTTCACCCCGTCTAAGGTGTAAGTGGGCTATCCTTTTTCCTTGGAATGCAAACCTGCTTGTGGGATCCCTTATAATCAGGAACATCTTTCCTGCATTTACCCTGTCTACTCCTGTTAGAATTTTATAAATTTCTGTGAAATCATCCCATACTTTTCTTAACTGCAGTAAATATAGTCCGAACAAATCCAAAACTCCTCATCTCTCAGTCTTGCTATCCCAGGAATCATTTTTGACAAGCTTTTGTTGTACTCCATCCATGGTCATAAAATCTTTCCTCAGATATGGAGACCAAAACTGCATGCAATTTGCCAGCTGTGGTCTGATCAAAGCCCTGTATTGCAACAAGATATCACTGATCCTGATATTGAATTTCCACATTATGAAGGCCAGTGTACTATTTGCCTTCTTCACCTTCTATTACGCCTGCATGTTTCAATGATTGGAGGAAAAAAACACTCAGGTCACATTGCATCTCTCCATTTCCCAATAATTACCATTCAGATAACAATCTGCCTTTATGTTTTTGCTATTAAGGTAAGGACCTGACTTTTATTCTTGCTGCACATCATCTGCCATGCATTTACCCACTCACTCAAATTGTCTAAATCACAGTGAATCCTCTTTGCAACTCACTCCCCTGCTCAACTCTGTCATTTGCAAACTTAGAGATATTACATTTAGTTCCCTCATCTACATCATTTATATATGTACTGTGAATAGCTGAAATACAAGCACTGATCCTTGCAGTGCCTGACTCATCACCACCTGTCACGCAGAAAATTCCAAATCTTTGTATCCTGTCTGCCTTCCAGATTTCCATAAACATGTCAGTATGCATTCTGTCATTTCATGTGCTTTAATTTTACATGCCAAACTCTTTTATGGGACCTTCTCAAAAGTCCTCTTAAAGTCTGAGTAAATCATATCCACTGCCTTTCCTTAAGAATTCTATCAGTTAAACCTGCAAAATTCAGCAGATTTGTCAAGGATGATTTGCCTTTTGCAAATCCATGCTGACTCTTTAGGACCCTGTCACTGTTTTCCAACTCTGCAATTAAATCTTTTAGCACTCACTCAAGACTTTCCCTACTCCTGATGTCAAGCTAGCCAGTCCACAATTTTCTATTTTCTCTCTGCATCCTCTTTTGTTAAATAGTGGGGTTACATAAGCTAATCTCCAATCAGTGTGAACTGTTCCAGTGATAATGGGAACTGCAGATGCTGGAAAATCCGAGATAACAAAGTGTGGAGCTGGATGAACACAGCAGGCCAAGCAGCATCTTAGGAGCACTAAAGCTGATGTTTCAGGCCTAGACCCTTCATCAGTTATTTGTGTGCTCCTTTGTGAAGGCAGAACCAAAACAGGTCTTTAATTGTCCTTCCATCTCTACATCCCCCATTATAAATTCTGCTATTTCTGACTGCAAGGGACCTGTATTTGTCTTGTCTAATCATCTTTGCTTCACACACCTAAATAAGGTTTTATAATCAGTTTGTGTGATCCCTCTTAGACAAGCTCACTCATACTTCAATTTCACCCTCTTAATCAATCCTTTTTTTTCTCCTTTCTGAAATCTAAGCTGCTTCTAATCATCAGATCTGTTGCTTTTTTCTTCCTATTGGTCAATTTATATGCCTCTTTCTTGCATCCAATTGCATATTTAATTTCACTTATTAGCCATGGTCAAACCACCAGACCCAGTTAACATCCCATCAACTGACTACTGTCAACCCAACTGCTTCCCCAAACCAAATACTTTAATACCTGATCTAATTAACACTTAGCTCAACCCAATTACACTCAGTGTACACAAGTACATTCTCACTGGCTCCTGACAACCCACTCAAACACCTGATTGAAGCCCTGATCACACAAGCATCTGCCAAACACCTAACTACTATAATTTGTCATTAGCAAACTAACCTTCCTTGAGCATCTGAATGTGCAACCAAATTCAGATACCCCTTGATACAGCTGTACTATTTATCAACCTGTACTGACTACTCCCTGATCCAACACAACTACATCTATGACCATCTGACTTACCCTCACAGGAAACTGCCATCCCAATCAGACATAATTATCATCTCACTAAATGACTAAGCGGCCCCAATATGACCCACAATTTCACAACCCAACTACAGTTCTCAATCTAAAAGAAAACAAAAATAAAACAGAGAACTGTGGATGCTGGACTTCTGAAGCAAAAAAAAACAGAATTTTGTTGAAAATCAGCAGGCCTGGCAGCATCTGTGGGCTGAAAACAGAGTTAATACTTTGAGTCCACTCACCACCACCCCCCCCCCCCTCACTTCAGAACAACTGCCAGTGTGGCCTTGAACAGCGGTGATCAAAACATGAAATGAATTGTTAAGCTTTATTGCAAATTTATTACTCCTACCAGGGGACTTTTTTGCACAATAAAAACTAACATCAGTTCCCTAACTTTCCTGAATGTCAAAGAGCAAAATGTCTGCAATTTTTTTTTATTAAAAAAAAACTGTAGAGTAAGGGTGATTATCTCTTCACATTAGGAACATTAGCATGGCTGCTATAATGAAAACAAATGCTGTACAGAAGGTCTAGTTAAGCAAAGCATTATACTGAAGTCATGTTCTGTTGTTGAGAAAGCAGGGAGGGATCATCAATATGATCAAGCCAATTTCACAATTTGGTACAATTTGCTCCATACTTCACATTCTTGATTCAAAAATAAGTAATTTCAAAACAATGGGAATCAGACTAAATAGATTTCTACAATTGGAATGAAAAACGCAACGGAAAAATAAATTATTTTAGAGTCATAGAGTTGTACAGCATGGAAACAGGCCTTTCAGTCCAATCTGTCCATGCTGACCAGATATCCAATTTATCAGCATTTGGCCCATATCCCTTTAAACCCTTCCTATTCCTGTACCCATTCAGGTGCCTTTAAATGTTGTAATTGTACTAGCCTCCACTACTCCTTCTGGCAGCTCATTTCATACACACGCTACCCTCTGCATGAATAAGTTGCCCTTTAGGTCCCTTTCAAATATTTCCACTCTCACCTTAAACTTATGCTGTCTAGTTTGGACTCTCCTACCATGGGATATAGACCTCGGCTATTCACCCTATCCATGCAACTCATGATTTTATAAACCTCCAAAATGTTGCCCCTCAGCCTCTGATGCTCGAGCAGAAAGAGCACCACACTGTTCAACTACTCCCTATAGCTCAATTCCTCTAAACTCAGGAACATCCTTGTAAAACTTTTCTGAATGCTTTCAAGTCTAACAACATCTTTCCTACCGGGGGGAAACCGGAATTGAATGCTGTATTTGAAATGTGGCCTAACCAGTGAGCTGTCCAGCTGCAAACATGACCTGCCAACTCCTGTACTCAATGTATTAACCAAAAAAGGCAAGCATACCAAATAAAGAGTGGAGCTGGATGAACACAGCAGGCCAAGCACCATATTAGGAGCACAAAAGCTGACGTTTTGGGCCTAGACCCTTCATCAGAAAACCTTTTTCTGATGAAGGGTCTAGGCCCGAAACTTCAGCTTTTGTGCTCCTAAGATGCTGCTTGGCCTATTGTGTTCATCCAGCTCCACATTTTGTTATCTCAGATTCTCCAGCATCTGCAGTTCCCATGATCTCTGATCACAAGCATACCAAATTCCTTCTTTGCTACCCTGTCCAACTGTGACTCCACTTTCGAGAAACTATGAACCTGTACCCCAAGGTCTCTTTTTTTGACAACACTACCTGAAAGTTTCCAGCAAGGTTGATAGGGTTGTTAAGAAGGCGTGCGGTGTGTTAGGCTTTATTGGTAGAGGGATTGAGTTTCGGAGCCATGAGGTCATGTTGCAGCTGTGCAAAACTCTGGTGTGGCCGCACTTAGAGTATTGCATACAGCTCTGGTCGCTGCATTGCAGGAAGGATGTGGAAGCATTCGAAAGGGTGCAGAGGAGATTTACCAGGATGTTGCCTGGTATGGAGGGAAGGTCTTACGAGGAAAGGCTGAGGGACTTGAGGCTGTTTTCGTTAGAGAGAAGAAGGGTAAGAGATGACCTATTGAGACATACAAGATGATCAGAGGATTAGACAGGGTGGACAGTGAGAGCCCTTTTCCTCGGAAGGAGATGGCTAGCATGAGGGGACATAGCTTTAAACTGAGGGGTGATAGATATAGGACAGATGTCAGAGGTAGGTTCTTTACTCAGAGAGTAGTAAGGGCGTGGAATGCCCTGCCTGCAACAGTAATAGACTTGCCAAGTTTAAGGGCATTTAAATAGTCATTGGATAAACATTTGGATAATATTGGAATAGTGTAGGTCAGATGGGCTTCAATTTGGTTTTACAGGTTGACGCAACATCAAGGGCCCAAAAGGCCTGTACTGCACTATAGTGTTCTATGTTCAATGTTCTAGGATCTGACAATTAGGTGTAGAAGTGTAGATCTGACAATTAGGTGTAGAAGTCCTGCACTGATTTGCCTTACCAAAACGCAACACCTCACATATATCTAAATTAAACTTCTTCTGTAGTTCCCTGGAATTTCCATACTATGTTTTAAAAAGGTAATGGCATCACATTAGCCAACCCCAGCCTTTTGGAACCTCACCCATAGCTACTGATGATACAAATATATCAGCAAGTGGTCCAGTAATCACTTCCCTAGCTTTCCATGAAGTTTTGGGATACACCTGATCAGGTCTTGGGGATTTATTTATCTTTGTGCATTTTAAGACATCCAGCACCTCCTCCTCTGTAATATGGACACTTGCCAAGATTTTACTTCACCAAATGCTCTAGCTTCCATATCCTTCTCCACGGTTAATACATAATACTCTTTTCATGTCTCACCCATCTCCTGTTGTTCCAGACACAGATGATCTTGTTGATCTCTCCCTTGTTATTCTTTTGTCCTTCATGTATTTGTAGAATCCTTTTGGATTCTCCTGAGTCCTATTTGCACAAGCTATCTCGTGTCCCATCTTTGCCCTCCTGATTTCCCTCTTTGGTATATTCCTACTGCCCATATATTCCTCAAACCCAGTTGTCTGTATCTGACACATGCCTTCTTTTCCTTAATCACAGCCTCAATCTCTCTACTCATCCAGCCTGCCTTGCCAGTTACATTAAGGGAACATACTGCCTCTGGACTTTTTTTTATCTCATTCTTGAATGCCTACCAGTTTTCAACTGTCCCTGTACCTACAAATAGTCTAGATCATCTAGTGAGTCAGAGGTAATTAGTGATCTCATAGGAAGAGTGATCATAATGTGAAGTACTTTCAGTTTATATTTGAGTGTGATTGGATATATCTGAAAAAAAAATGGTCTTCAGTTTAAGTAAAACCAATGCTAGAATATTTGAAAGGTCTTTCTGGTGTAGATTAAAAGCTGATATAGAAGATGTTGATTGAAACTTTTGTGTCTAACTGCACATTAGAACATGCAAATAACTGGCCACAACATGGAGAAAAACAACTGTATAAAAAAGAAGAAATTTAAAGCAATTCATTTAAATAGATGATTGTAAAGGAGTGTGAGAAAAAAAAAACAGGACCACAGGTTAGCTTGTCAGGCATCATTAGTAAATGGTGACAGGACATTTGGAAATTCACAATATGCAGTACCAATTTACAAAATCTAAATCATGTTTGCCATATCTATTAACGGGGGAGCTGATGGCCTAGTGGTATTATTGCTTGACCATTAATCCAGAAACCCAGATAATGTTCTGGGGACTGAGATTCGAAGCTCACCATGGCAGATGGTGGGATTTGAATTCAATACGTATCTGCAATTAAGAATCTAATGATGACTGTGAATTCATTGTCAACTGTTGGGAATAAACCTCTGGTTCAGTAATGTCCTTTAGGGAAGGAAACTGCTATCCTTACCTAATCTGGCCTACATGTGACTCTAGACCCACAGCAATGTGGTCACTTAACTGCCCTCTTAACTGCATTTAGAGATGTTTAATAAATGCTGCCTAGCCAGTGATGTCCTCATCCCATGAATGAATTTTAAAAAAAACTTTTTCCAATGGCCATGTTAAGAGAATGATGTACATTTCTTTTTTGGAAGATGGTCAGTACAGACATAAGATTTGGAATTAATGATTAAAGAGCAGAAAACAGAATGGAGCAAACAACCCTCATTACACCCAAGGTCCAAACATGGATAGAAGAATTAAATTTGTCAGGTGAGGCAGATGTGAGTACCATAAACAATTTTGCCGACCATATTTCACTGATTAAAGTACCAAAGGATCCAAGCATATTAGAAGTTATTCCATAAAACAAATTTTCATAGACGATAGTTTTGGTTGCTTTTGGGCTCCACTTTAAATGTCAGGACATTGCTGCAAGGATTCCCCAGGGCAATGTTCAATTCACAAACATTTTCACAGCTTTGTCAATGAAAGGACACTGTATTAGCACTTACAGTGAAGTTCTGGGATTGGGATGATGGACCACCAAAAACCAATTTTTTCTTTTCTTGCGCTAGGTATGACTATACCCAGTGGAGAGATTTTCCCTGACTTCAGTGTTGTTAGGGATCCTTAGTGCTAGACTCAGTCAAATGCTGCCACAAGTGTGGTCACTCTCACTTCATTTTTATTATCTCTTTTGTCTATGCTTTTCAATAAAGTTAAGGGCTGAAAGGCAGAACCAAACTCAGGATCTATGAATAGCCTCATAAAATCTTTACAGTGTAGAAGCAGGCTATGCTTCCCTTCGAGTCCATACTGTCCCTTCAAACAGCATGCCATTCAGACATGCCCACCTCTACCCTATCTCTGTAACTGTGCACTTCCCATGGCCAATCCACCGACCTTCATGTTTCTGGGTTCTTTGGGCTATCAGCTCACCTGCACATGTTTGTGGCAGGAAACTAGAGAATCCAGAGGAAATCTGCACAGGGAGAATGTCCAAACTCCACACTAATGGTTACCCAAGGCTGGAATTGAACCCAGATCCCTGGTGCTGTGAGCCTCCATGCCACCCCTTATTTTTGTGCATTGAGTGCCACTTGAAATCACAGTTGATGACTCCTTCCATCACTTTGCTGTTGATCAATAATAAGTAATGAAATGATAATTAGACGAGTTGCATTCTTTTTTTACATATTGTGCAGGAAATAACTAGGCATTTTATTTCATTATGTCCACTAGATGCAAATGTTTTAGCTGAACGAAGCAGTATGGCTCTAGTCACAGCTACAGCTCAAGCCCAAAACTTCCAGTATTCTTGCGAGATTATTGTCAGGACACATAGATTTTGTGATTTCAAGCACCCTCAGCCATTGCTTGAGTTTGATCTGAGAGAACTGAATTGGCTGAAGCCTAACATTTGAAATGCTGGAGATTTCTGAAGGAGACCAAGATCAATCACTGATCACACCTGCCTGAAGGTGGCTGTGATTGCATTATCTTGTCTCTTATATTCATGCACCATGCTTCTGCTGTTGGTTTCAAGTACAACAGAATGGATAAGCTGGTATATTTGGCTCCTTTAAAGAACTTTAGTGAATGTGGTAAAGGTAGTTACCAATGGTTTTCAAGGTTATCGTTACAAAGACTAGCTTTTAATTCCAGATTCCATTGATCGATTTTAAATTCCAATAATTGCCACGGTGGGATTTGAACCTGTATTCCGAGCACATTATCCATGGCTGCTGGAATTGTAGGGTAGTGACCTTTCCACCTCAAAACCATCTCCCCATCTTAGGCAACTACATCCTCCATCATTTGATTCCATTGTGGATCATAAACAAGAAGCAATTTCTGCAGTATTCCTCTTATGTGAGCACTTTGATAATTGAAGGCATCAATCATTTGCAAGAGCAATGACAATAGATGCATGGAAACGTGCTCCCTCCAACACCCTGTTCCATCTTTAGCAACAGCCCTTAAGCACTACAGGATTGTGACAATACTATGGCTTTAACAGGGGAATTTTGTCCTATTTTTATGAAGAAAGTTTGAGACAGAAGTTACAAGCAGTCTGCTCAAAGCTGAGGAAGAAAGCAGCTCATGAGGCCTTGTTTTCCTCTTTAAAGTTCAAACAGTAGAAGAGGCCTAAATGGGTAGTATCAAGCTCCCATAGGTGCAAGATTTTTAGTTTTAGCTTTTAACAGTTGCTGCGGTCTTGAAGCTGGATTTGGAATCTCTTATTCCTCTCTCAGCTAAAACCTGGGGTGGGGCAGGTGGTGGGAGGGGTGTTTTCCTGCTGCTAGTATTGCGCGTAAGACAATTTTTTTTTACTGAAGTTGCTATTGCCAAATGTGTGTTTTTAGGATGTAAAAAATTAATATTAGTTAATATATTGATTACTGCATTACGCATTTCAAAGAGTTAGAGTTAAGCTGATTCTTTTTGATTTTGTTTTATCTGTATTTTAGCTGTGGTGTAAAAATAAACTGTGATTTGCTTAATGTGCCTGATCTCTTTAAAAAATTTACTTGTGTGGGAAATATTACTGATGTACATAAGAAGGAGCAGGTAAAGAAATTAAGATTTTACGAGGCATGAGAGCAAATCAATCTTTGATGATGAGAGATGAGGAAATATGTAATGAAGAAGGAGCATTGCCACACAACGTGGAAATATGTGGAATGCACGCTGAGAAGAGCAGTGTTCCACTATATAAAGTGAGCTTGCAAACTCTGGTGAAAAATGGCGAAGTGGTGATGGGAGTCACAGAGAAATTCTGAGCTGCAGATATACAGATTATCCTTGGTATGGATGTGATGCCCACTGCGGCTAAAAGTCCAGTAGAAAATCAGGCACCTGAGGTGTTACAGGAAGTATATTCTGGGATTTTTACTAACTGTGTGGTAACAAGGTGAAAAAAAAGCTATAGGTTGATGCAGGAGAAAAAATCAATAAGTAAAGCTAAGGAAGTTGAAATTCAATTATCAGAGACTAAGTTTGTTCAAATGATTGTAGAACAGGTGGAGGATAAAGCAAATATTTAGTGCAGAGAAATTAGCTGAATTACAACAGAACCAGGAAAAAAATTAAGTATTGATGGCTCAATGGCTAGCACTGCTGCCCCACTGTACAAGTGACCCTGATTTGATTCCACCCTCAGGTGACTGTGTGGGGTTTGCACATTCTCCTTATGTCTGTGTGAGTTTCCTCCCACAGTCCAAACATGGGTAGGTTAAGTGGATTGGCCATGTTAAACTGTGTAAAGAGTCCAGGGATGTGTCAGCTAGGTGAACTAACCATGGGAAATGCAGGGTGACATGGATAGGGTGGTCTGGGTGGGATGCTCTTCAGCTGATTGGCGCGAGCTCCATAGGCTAAATAGCATGCTTCCACACTATAGGGATGGTTCTATGACTTTATTAAAGAGCATACACAAAAGAAGAATCTGAGTGTATCTTAAAAGGAAGTCTTAATGAAGAAATGGAGACCACCATATATTCAGGTGGTAAGAAATGGACAGAAATTCATCAAGTTGTATCACCAGTGGGTTATAGAAAGGAGGAGTTGTGGGTAGCACATGAATTACCAGTAGGGTGTCATTTCGGAGTCACAAAAACTCAAGCCAAAATGCAAAAACATTTTTATAGGCCTGGCTACATAATGATGTAGTTGAATTTTGTCAGGCATTTCACACGTCAGGTAATTGGAAAACCTCAGGCAGTGATAAAACTACACTTTTAATGCCCATTACCCAACAGTGTAAGATAGCAGACAATGACACATCCCTCCAGGACTTGCTCAATGCTTTCTATGCTTGGTTTAAGCAGAATACCACCAGTGTGGTGATACCTGCTCCGAAAGCTCCAGACACACCTTTTCCCTCTGTCACCACTTCAGAAGTCAAAGCTATCTTTCTGGGAGGCAACCCAAGGAAAGCAACAGGCCCAGATTGTGCCCCCAGCCAAGCATTCAGATCCTGTGCATTCCAAGTGGCACATATAGTCACTGATATATTCAACCTTTCCCTCCTACAAGCCAATGTCCCCACCTGCTTCAAGAATACCACCATCATCCCCATACCCAAGAAAACACTTGCAGTGTGCCTTTGTGACTGCTGCCCAATAGCTCTGACATCAACAACCATGAATTGCTTTGAGAGGCTGGTTCACATCAAGATGACACAGTGTGGAGCTGGAGGCACACAACAGACCAGGCAGTATCAGAGGATCAGGAAAGCTGACATTTTGGGTCAGGATCCTTCTTCAGATAAAAATAACTCCAATCTTCCAACCTGCCTCAAACCCCTACAGGTTGCCTACTGAAATAACAGATCCACAGAGGATGCCATATCCCTAGCCCTACACTCATTCCTGGAACGTCTGGGCAACAAAGACAGCTACATCATAGTTGTGGCCATTGACTACAGCTCTGCTTTCAACATCATTATCCCCTTCAGACTGTGCATGACGGTGATCTCAGCTCCGGCCTCTGCAACTGGATCCTCAGCTTTCTGACCGTAAGGTCACAATCAATGAGCATAGATAACTGCACCTCCTCCACAACAACACTCGACATGGGAGAGCCCCAAGGATACGTCCTAAAGCCCCCTATTGTACTCCCTGTACACCTCCAACTGTATTGCCAAATTCTAAATGAATGCCATCTACCAGTTCGCTGATAACACCACTGTAGTGGGGTGGATTTTTAACAATGATGAATTGAAACACAGAAGGTAGATTGAGGGTTTGGTGACATGGTGTACTGAAAACAATCCCTCTCTCAACAGTTGCAAAACTAAAGAACTGATCATCAACTTCAGACAGAAAGGAGGAGAATACACCCACATCTAAATCGATGAACTGAGGATGACTGAGTGAAGAGCACCAAGTCCCTCAGAGTGACAATAACCAACAACCTGTCCTAGACTTCCCACGTAAATGCAACTGTTAAAAATGCACAACTGTGTCTCTTAATACTCAGCTGGCTCAGGAAATTTGGCATGTCCATTAGGTCCCTCACCAAATTCTGCAGATGCACCAATGAAAGTAAACTTTCCAGCTACATAACAGCTTGATATGGCAAATGCTCTATCCAGGGTTATAAGAAACTACGGATGGTGAGGTGCACAAACCAGATCATCATCGAAGCTAATCTTCCATCCATGGACTCTATTTATACAGGTCGCTGCCACGGAAAGATGGCCAATGTCATCAAAGACCCATCACATCCCCGTAATAACCTCCTGCAACCTCTTCCATCAGGCAGAAGATACAGAAGCCTGAACACATGCACAAGCAGGTTCAGGAACAGCTTCTTTCAGGCTGTTATCAGACTATTGAATGAACTCTAGCCTGAAACAATGTAACCTGTAATGTAACCAGTATACCTCTTTTTTTGATCTATACATCTGTTGCTTGCTGTGATCTCTCTGACCTGCTTATAAACAAAGCTTTTCACTGTATTTCCGTACACTTGACCATAAAATCAATCAATCAATTCTGGCATTTGAGGAAACTTTTATAAGAGTCTTAATTAATGGTACAGGTCCCCTACCAAAAGCAAAATGTGGGATTCAATATTTGTTGACCATAACTGACGTGTTTACTGGATTTCATGTTGCAGGTTATGGAATGGTACTTTATTTGAATAGTTGATCTGAACAGTTAATTATATTCAGACCACAATCGATAGAAATGCTGCAACAGACAATCAAGTATGTGGAAAAACAAGAAAACATGCAGCCCTCAATGAGCTCAATTAGATGTATTCTGGCAGGCCTTTCCTCACATTAAGGGTCCATGTAGTCATCCGATAGATTTAGAATGAAGAATATTCTATACAACCCTGACTTCAGTAATAACATAACTGAAACAATCTTCAAGAAGAATTATTAAAATTGGACACTGTGAAAACTATTGAGGCATTTCCTGTTGTTCATGGAGGGAAAACCTGGAGAGATATGCTGTTGAATTGACTTCTTTCTGTGGCTTAGAAATTCCTGCATGAGACATAACGCATTTTCAACTTTCTTGATCAACCTCTGATATCTACTTAGTTGTCAGGAAATTCCAAAAAAAAAAGTCAAAAACAATTCAAGAAACTCTTCCTTGCAATCATTGATCTACCCAAAGCAATTGGTTCAGTGAATTTTAAGGCTCAAAAAATTCTTCTCTAAAGGCTTGCATTACAATCTTAGAATTATTGCCTAATAATGTTGCAACAGCTGTCCTGAGATCTCAAACAGATGCCTTCAAATTATGGCCTGATGTATTCACCTTGTCAGTAATCAACTGCCCTTGATTCTGAGCATTCTATACCAACTAGATTGGAAACTCTTTAATGTTATTCATGTCCAAGCCAAATATTAACCGGCCCTATCATAGACATGCATGACCCACAGAATGGAGATGACTGCAAGTCCATTTCCTACTCTGAACCAATTTGCAAGCTGCTCTCAATTCTCCAATTCTACCCACCAGCGACTCCATCTGTCATTGAATTTTGCCAAAATAAAACTCACATATCATTCATCTCTTAGTCCGTCAAATATTCCACCTGCTACACATGTTTTTGAAGAGGCCCTGGAATATATTAATCACTTCACATAAATTGGCAGCTATATCTCTCAAATGGTCACCATTGATGAGGAGATCAATCAGTGCCCCAGCTTAATCTTCTACAAACAAAGCAACAAATATTTCAAAAGAAAGACTTCTGCATGACAATGAAACCTTGGTGTCCAGAGCAGTTGTCATCACCACAATCCTGTACTGCATTGGACCTGGATGTGTATGAGTAAAATATAAGAGCACTGGAGAAATTCAACCAGAAATATCTCCTCTGGCTCATTCTCTGAATTCAATGAGAAGATGACTAAAACAAAAATCAGTATCCTTCCTGAAGTCATTTACACAAATATTCAAGCAAAGATCTTGTAAAGCCATTGACAATGGACTGGACACTGTGTGCAGATAGCTGAAAGATATCTCTCGCACCAAGACATGTTTTCTCAGCACTTAGTTGGTCAGTTTTCCAGTGCAATATGCAGAAAATACCACAAAGGAATTCCGAAGCCCTTCTTGAAGCATGGGTGCAATCAGCTTGGCCATTAAGCTTCATCATGCTTTAAGTCCAACCGCCTAAAAGTTGAGGCAGAGCAACAGCAGAAAAGGGAATAAAATGTCAGTAAATCCTGTTTTCCAGATCACATTAACATGAAGGGGGTCATGTTCAAAGTTTCCAAAGCTCTGCAGATCCAGAATCAGGCTGTTTAGCCATATTAAGTTCCATGGAGAAGAGCCATTGAGGTGAAGATCCTAAGGCAGGCAGCCACTGGGAGATAACTCTGCACAGACAGCAGATAAAGGAACATTGAAGCTTGGGGTCTTCACTCATTTTCCAGGAACCCAAACAGCTGAACCTGTGGGAGACACCTCTACTAGGGCCTGGGTGCAAAAATATCCAATATTCCCGGAAGAAAACTTAAACTTTATTAGTTAGTGAGAAGCTGTTGTGAGGGAGTGAGTCAAAATAACATAATACTAGAAAAATTTGCAAGGAAGAAGCATCCGGGTTTACTTCAGCAAGGAATATGAGGGGAAAGAGAGGTAAAGTTCAATCAAGTCAAAGAAAGTTACAAAGTAAATCAAAGAAGAAAGGAAGTTAAAGTGAAGCAAAGTCAATGACTCAGTTTTATAATAACTATAGATTTACTATAAGGGCAACAAATAGGTGGAATCTTGCTTTACAGGGTGTCAAGTCAGCTACAACAAATGGACATACATGTGTCCCACATTAACATCTGTACAAGTGTCAGCAGCTGTACAAGATTGATGTCCAGATTTTGGAAAGTGAACGTAAGCTGGAGTCACATTGTGCATCCTCAAGGCAAAGGTCTATTTGAAAATTATGTATAAGGAGGCGGACACACTACAGATTAGAGGTGTACAGACAGAGACAAACTGGGTTGACTATCAGGTGTGATGATATTATGGCTTTTTGTCCTGTCCTCTGCTATGAAGTTACAGTCCAGCCAATTCTTTTATTTTATTTTTATTTTTCTGCATTTTAATTATTGTGTATGAATAAAGAGTGTTGTGCTTTAAGCCTGGTAGTTTGACACAATGCCTTACATTTACCCCTGAAATCAGAAAAAAATAGGGTCTAGACTATCTTTTCAATATTTTTTGGGAGGATTTGATCTGGTCCATAACACAGGCAATTCAAGAAAATCAGGTATGTGGTGCAACTGTCCTTTGAGTCTACCATGCTTGACAATCAGTGATTGATTATGGAAACCAGAGACAGTGATGTTTCCCGTGGTCAATGCAGCTAGGGACAAGTCCATCGCTCCAAGGATGTCTGAGCTGAACAAGGAGTCGGAGGGGAAGCAAGAATGGATGGGCAATAGTGATATGTAATTCCATATACCTTTCTGCAGAAAAGAAACTTACCTGGAGTCCGGTTACTAGTGGTATGCCTCAAGGATCTGTTTTGGGACCACTGCTGTTTGTCATTATTATAAATGACTTGGACGCAGGCATTGGTGGATGGGTTAGTAAGTTTGCAGATGACACTAAAGTCGGTGGAGTGGTGGACAGTGTGGAAGAATGTTGCAGGTTGCAGGGAGACTTGGATAAACTGCAGAATTGGGCCGAAAGGTGGTAAATGGAGTTTAATACAGATAAATGTGAGGTGATTCACTTTGGGAGGAATAATCGGAAGGCAGAATACAGGGTCAATGGAAAGATTCTTGATAGTGTAGATGTGCAGAGGGATCTTGGTGTCCATGTACGTAGATCCCTGAAAGTTGCCACCCAGGTTGATAGTGCTGTTAAGAAGGCTTACGATGTGTTAGGTTTTATTGGTAGAGGGATTGAGTTCCGGAGCCGTGATGTCATGCTGCAACTGTACAAAACGCTAGTGCGGCCTCATTTGGAATACTGTGTGCAGTTCTGGTCGCCCCATTACAGGAAGGATGTGGAAGCATTGAAGAGGGTGCAGAGGAGATTTACAAGGATGTTGCCTGGTCTGGAGTGCAGGCCCTATGAAGAAAGGCTGAGGGACTTGGGTCTGTTCTCATTGGAGAGAAGGAGGCTAAGAGGGGATTTAATAGAGACGTACAAGATGATCAGAGGATTAGATAGGGTGGACAGTGAGAGTCTTTTTCCGAGGATGATGACTTCAGCTTGTACAAGTGGGCATATCTACAAATTGAGGGGTGATAGATTTAAGACAGATGTCAGAGGCAGGTTCTTTACTCAGAGAGTGGTAAGGGCGTGGAACGCCCTGCCTGCCAATGTAGTTAACTCTGCCACATTTGGGGCATTTAAACAGGCCTTGGATAAGCATATGGATAATGATGGGATAATGTAGGGGGAGGGGCATAGATTAGTTCACAGGTCGGTGCAACATCGAGGGCCGAAGGGCCTGTTCTGCGCTGTATTGTTCTATGTTCTATGACTGCAGGATAATGTATTGCCTCCCTGGTACAGACAATTATATCATTGATTAACTGCACAGTATCCTTTTGTGGGAGCAAGAATAGACATTGACGCCAAAAATTTAGATAGGAAGTGAGATGATGTCATGAAAGTAGATTTCAGGAAGTTATGAAAGTCATTAAGAGGCAGGGACACAAAGAGAAGTGATCTCACAAATATTCCACATTGCACGGGACAAGGCAATCAACTCTTAGAATGCTTTTTGAATGCTGTTAGAATACTGCATAAAATTCTGGTTGCCCTTGAACAGGAAGGACATTGCTAAACTTAAGAGAGTGCAGAAAGTATTTACAAGGATGTTGCCAGGATTTGAGGTATTGAGTTATAGGGAGAGGCTGAATAAGCTGGCGAGTTTTCCCATGGAGCTTGAAGGTTGAGGCATGACTTTAGCTTTACAAAATCACGAGGGACATGAAAATGGTGAATAGCCAAGATCCTTTTCCAAGTGCGGAGGAGTCCAAACCAAGACACCATAGGTTTAAGGTGAGAGAGAAGAGATTTGAAAGGGACCTGAGAGATAACTTTTTCACAAAGTTGGTGGTGCATGCATGGAATAGGCCACCAGAGAATGTGGCAGAGATGGTTTTATTACAACATTTACAAGGCATCTGAATGGGTATGTAACAGGAATGGTTCACTGGGATATGGGCCAAAAGCTGGAAAATGGAATTAGGTCATATTGGAGATAATGGGAACCGCAGATGCTGGAGAATTCCAAGATAATAAAATGTGAGGCTGGATGAACACAGCAGGCCAAGCAGCATCTCAGAAGCACAAAAGCTGACGTTTCGGACCCGAAACGTCAGCTTTTGTGCTCCTGAGATGCTGTTTGGCCTGCTGTGTTCATCCAGCCTCACATTTTATTATCTTAGGTCATATTGGGATGTTTAGTCGATATGGAAGGGTCTGTTTCCATGTTGTGTGACTGTATGACTCTACAATAGACTTATGGTGTTATTGCTGGATGAATAATCCAGAGATAATACAGTCATACAGCACAGAAACAGACCTTTCAGTCCAACGTGTCTATGCTGACCAAGTTTCCCAAACTAAACTAATCCAATTTGCCTGCAGTTGGTCCATATCCTCTGAATTCTTCCTATTCGTGCACCTATACAAATGTCTTTTAAGTATTGTAACAGAACCTGCATCTACCATTGTTTCCAACATGTGTGTGTTCATTCCACTCACAAACCACCCTCTCAGATTGCTTTTAAATTTTTCTTTACTTACCCTAAAAATATGTTCCCTAATTTTGAACTCACCCAACAGTGGGAAAGGACCCTTGTTATTCACCTTATCAATACCGCTCATGATTGTATAAATATCTGTAAGGTCATCTCTTAACATCCTACTCTCCAATGAAAAAAGTCCCAGTGGCAGGATGGAGGTGGCATTGGATTTGTGTGAGTTGGGAATGAATTTCCCTGGGAGTCCTCAACATTGACTCTGGGCTGCATGAAACCTCATGGCATCAAAAGTAACCAAACATGAGCAAGGAAAGCTCCTGCTGATTAAAGTCTGCTGTTCAATTCACACTTCAGCTAATGAAAGAGTATTCTTGTGTGTTGAGTAATACCTAGAGGAAGAACCGAGGGGGTGTAAAGGTACAAAAAGACTGTGAGACTTCAATGCTCACCACAAGCAATAAGTTGGCAACAACACTACTGACCAAACCTGCATATCATAAAGGACATAACAGCTGGACTAGCCAGCTGCCAACTCTCCTTGGTAGTAACATTTCAGATTAGTTACAGAACCCAGTGAAGTGAAAGACAGTGATTGAGGTATCTTTAGTTGTTAAAGGTGTGTGCTATTCATTTAAGTACTTAATAAATTAATTGAGTCTTATAGATCTCTGAGTGTCTCTGCTATATTGTCATTGATGTATATACTGCTGTCTCACAGAGATGGGCAACACAATCAAACCAGAGAATCAGAACGGTTTAATGAAGAGTGCAGAATGACATGGCAAGAGCAGCACTAGGCATACCTTGAAAGGAGGTGTACATCTGGTGAGGTGACAAAACAGGACTACATGCATGAAGTTGCTGACTTGCTTGCTGAGCTGGCTTCTTTTCATTCAGATACTTCTTCACCATGGTAGGTAACATCATCAGTGAGGCATCCAATGAAATGATGTTATTCTACTCAGTCAGGAACTTACACGGTCTGTTATGGTGAGTTGTGTCATTTCTGGTTCTGTTCTGTCGATTGCATTATGGATTGAGAACCATGTCTCTAGGAATTACTGTGCATGTCTATGTTTGGCTTGGGCTACTATGGTTACATTGTCCCAGTTAAACTAATGGCCTTCATTGTCTGACTGTACTGATATTAGGGAAAGCTTGTCATATCATTTTACTGTGAGCTGATGTTTGTGTATTCTGATGGCTAGTTTCCCTCCTGTCTATCTGATGTGATGTATGCGGCAGTTGTTGCATGGTATTTTGTAAACTACGTTGCTTTTTCATGTTGTAGGTATAGAGTCTTTAATCCTTGTGAGTGTTTGTCGTAGTGTGGCTATTGGCTTGTGTGCTACCATGTTTTGTTGTGGTCATAGGAATCTCATTGCCAGTTTTGACATGTTCCTGATGTAGGGCACTGTGGCCAGAGTGTCAGTGTACTGTGTCCACTTGATGTTATCTACTTAGTTGGTACCTGTGGATGAAGTTGTGAAGATATCTGCTTATAGCAAAGATTTTGTGTAGGTGCTCTTCCTCTTTATTGTGCAGTTCTGGTGCGTTGCAGTGAGTGGTGGCTCATTTAAATTATATCCTAACACAGCTTGCTTTGTAGCAGTTAGGGTGATTGCTGTGGAAGTTGAAGATTTGGTCTATGTGGGTTGCTTTCCTGTATACCAAGGTTTGGAACTCTCCATTGGTCATTTGTTCAAACCTGACATCAAGGAATGGAAGTGGATTGTTGTTTTCTTCATCTCTCATGAATTTAATCCTGATGAATACATTGTTGATGAGCTAGTGGGTCTCTTCTAGTCTGGTGTGTTTAATGATGGCAAATGTGTCAACCATGCGCTGGTTCTACAGTTTAGGTTGAACTAGGGGGAGGGCAGCATGTTCTAGTCTTTGCATGACTGCCTCTGCAATGAGTCCTGAGATGGGTAACTCCATGGGTGTGCCATTTGTCTGTTTCTCTACTTGACTGTTAAAGATGAAGTGTGTGGTGAGGAATTAGTCTCGTAGTTTGAGTATGCTGTTATTATTGACAGAGCTGCCGGTCTGCCTTCCTGCGTCCACTAGCAATGTGGCCAGTGTTTCGTTGGCCATTGTGATGTCAATGCTGTAAATAATGTTGTGACAACAAAGGATAGCATAATCCCATCATTGCTGATTTTTAATGTTCTTGCAAGTATTGAACATTTCTTGGGTTAAGTAGTTGGAAAGATCTGTCAACAAAGTGTCTCAGGCTCTATGGTAAGTCCTTGGCCAGTTTGTGTGAAGGTGTCCCTGGTAGGGGAACAATGGGTCTGAAGGGGATGTCCAGTTTGTGTGCTTCAGGGAGTCCAGAGAATCGGGGTAGGGGGGTGTTTGTGCCTTCTAGTTTCATTCTCATGTTGCCCATCTTGGTTTTCTGTCCTGCATCCTTTGGTCTCTTCAGTTTGGGTGATCCAATTTCTCAGCTACAGTGTTGGGTCTATTGCCAATTGTTGGTAAGTGTTTGTACCTGTGAGCAGTGCCTGCGTTTTCTCAATACAGTCCAGTTTGTTTTAATAACAGTCATGTGCCTTTTGTCTGTTGGAAGAATTACCATGTTCTTGTCTTTCTTGAGTTTTCTCTCATGCTTTCCTCTCTGATGTGTTCAGGTTGTCCCATTTGTTGCTTCTACTTAGTGTGGGGATTTTAGTTTGTCAGATGGCTTGTTGACTTTCATCCATGAGTCTATTGTCTTTTAGTGCAGATTCCAAGGTGGCCATGAAGTCTGTTCTGTTTGCATTTTTTTTTGTTATACTTCAGTCTTTATAATAGGACAGCTTTCTCAGTTTCTATGAGTCATCTGCTGGATCGGTTTCTTAGCCATGTGTCTGGTTTGTTGTTGTTCTTGTCTTTGTGATGGATCAGTTTGGTAAGTTTCTCCTGTAGCTTGAGTTTCTTCTTTGCTTTGTTCCTGTGTTGTTTGATGGTGATGACCTGTTCTAGAGTTGTAGTCCATTGCTGGTCCATGGCGGTTAGGTACTGTGACTGTTGGTGCAAAATTTCCCATTTGTACTTTAAGAGTCGGATATGGACATCGTTAATCATTATTTGTAGCATTCTGCATGCATTCGGTTCAGCTATTTTGTATGCCTGTGGGTTGTTGAGTGGAGGTTTGTATTTCATGCTGTGGTGCAGTACCTGGTTCCTGAAGCACTCATGGAGAAAGTGAACTTGTTTGCGGGTAGCGCTCTGTGGATTCGTGAAGGGTTCCCATTATTGGACAATTTTTTAGCATGTTGCGTCTGCAGGTGTTTAAGGATTTTGCAAAGATTTGTAGCTTGATGTGTAGGTGAGATTGTTGACTTGCTTGCTGAGCTGGCTTGTTTTCATTCAGATATTTCATCACCATGCTCGGTACCATCATCAGTGAGGCCTTCACTGAAATGATGTTGTTCTACTCCACTTGGAACTTATACTGTCCAATCTGCTATGGTGCGTTGTGTCATTTCCAGTTCTGTTCTGTATGGGTTTGTATATGGGGTACAATTCTATATGTTTCTTGATTACTCTGTGGGTTAAGAACTATGCCTTTCGGTATGGTTAAATGAACTGGAACAGTTTGGCTCGAGGTGTATCACGTTCTACAGCATATACTTCGGGAAAGTTGCTGGAAAGGTGGCAGGGCCCATGGTCTTTGTAGTATCCATTGCCTCCAGCTGTTTCTTGATATCATGTGGAGTCATGATACACATTCAATCCAGAAATTACCATCCCATCAATTGATTCTCTATCATCAGTAAAATGATGAAAAGTGTCATCAACAGTGCTTTCAACACTTGCTTCGCAATAAACTGATCGTTGATGCTTAGATTAGGTTCCATCCAAACCTTAGTTTAAACATTTAGAAAAGAGCAGAATTCTAGGGGTGAGGTGAAAGTGACTTCCCTTGACATCAAGGCTACATATGACTGAATTTGCCATGAATGAACCTTACAAAAAAACTCGTCAATGCGTAGCAGGAGATAACTCTTTGCTGATTAGATTCATACCTGGCAAAAAAAAAGCTGATTGTTTTTGTTGGAGTCAGTCATCTGAGATCCAGGACATCTCTGCAGGAGTTCTTCAGGGGAATGTGCGACACTCCATGATCTTCAGCTGTACCATTGATGACCTTCCACCCATTATGTATGAGCAGAAGTGGTGATGGAAACACCATCACTTCAACTTCCACTGCAAGTCACCCACCATCCTGATTTGGAAATAAATTGCCATGCCTGCTGTGTCTCTGGGTAAAAATCCAGGATTCCTTTCCCTGCTGACATTATTAGTGCAATTACACCAAATGGATCACAGTTCAAGCATAAGCTCAACACCATTTCACAAGCACTACCAGAATTGTCCAATATATGCCAATTCACTGTCAGCCACATACTATGAGTGAATTCAAAAAGAAACCAACCTTTGAAATTCTCTACCACTGACTTTACCAGGATGTTGCCTGGAATGGAGGGAAGGTCTTATGAGGAAAGGTTGAGAGAGCTAAGGCTTTTCTCTTTAGAACGATAAAGATGAGAGGTGACTTGACAGAGGCGTACAAAATGATCAGAGGTGTAGATAGAGTGGACAGCCAGAAATATTTTCCGAGGGTGTAGGTAGCTATTACAAGGGGGCATAGTTTTAAAGTGAGTGGAGGTAGATATAGGAGAGACGTCAGAGGTAGGTTCTTTGCTCAGAGAGTGGTAGGGGCATGGAATCAATTGCCAGAGAGGGCAGTGGTGTTGATCTCATTAGGATATTTAAGCAGCTATTAGATAGGCATTTGAATAACAGTATAAGGTAGGGGTAAAGATCAGGTAGACCTTAGGTTGAAGGTAAATGTTTGGCACAACATTGTGTGCCGAAGGGCCTGTACTATTCTGTACTGTTCTATGTTCTATGTTTTATGACAGTTGTTAATGCTTAATCTCTGGGTATATTTGATGTACTCATTAACAGATTTCAGATTACTGACGCCATGAAAGATTATGGGGATTATAGAGGCAAAAGTCATAAAATACTCAATCAGCCCATTAAATGGCAGAAACTGCTTTACATGCACAATGATTAACCCCTGTTCCTATGTCCCTACGTTCCTAAGGCAAAACTTTATGCCACTGTCGGTCATCATACTCAAATCGAGAGTCAGGGAATCCACACGTTTTTGTATCTACACCACAACAGTTCAAGGAGGTGGCTCCCAATCTCTTTCTCAATGTTTACTAGTTAAAAATTAGAAGGGATGGACAACAAATGTTGCGTCTTTTCTTTATCTGCGTTTAAACATGGTACCATACGAATTAAGATAACGAAGAGATCACCAGACCCTTCGAGCCTCCTTCTACCGTTGGGTAAAATTATGGCCATTCTGAATGTGGTCTCAACTCGACTTCCCTATGTACCCCAATACCCTTTGGTTTCCTTAATAATCTATCCACTTCAGTGTACTGAGGCTGCGTAGAGCTTCTCGTCCAAAATAGAAGCGTCGTTTTAGTGACATTACTAAGCTGAAACGTATTGCTTTCTGGAAGAAGCAGCAATTTATCGCTCGTTATTTTGGTACATAAGAGGTCAGAAATCCCGTAAGATACAAAATTTCAGGACAACCGGAGGTAGCAAAACTCTTTAAAAGAAAGGAAATGATTTTGAAATGCTGCCAATATTATAATGTGGAAAACACAACAGCCGAACTGTGCATAGCAAGCTCCCAAAACAGAAACATTTATGAAGGAGTGTCCCGATCCGAAACGTCAATTTTCCTGCTCATTTGATGCTTTGTTCCTCTGGCTCCACACTGCGTTGTCAAAGAAAAATCCATTTGTTTTGTAATATTGGGGAATACCTGTTGCAGTAACACTAAGGATAGTGCCTTGGGATCATTTGAATTCACCTTGAGAATGCAGAAAATGTCTCTGATTAGCGTCTCACCCTATAACATTACCTCCTTCGTACTGCACGAGTGTGTCAGCCTGGATCACTGAGTCAAGTCCTGCACGGGACCTTAATTAACAAGAATGGTATGTGAGGCAGTAGGCAACAAAAGGTTAAAGTCGAAAGTTTCCTTTGTTGGCAGGTATTCAGCTTCAAATCATAGCATTATGCAGGAAAGAAGGAGGTCCTGAGTCCCAACAATCCGGCGCAGACTTTTTTTCAGTGCGCCTGACCCTCCCACTCTCTCCTTCTATTCCTGTGCTATACTCATCTTTCTGTCAACTCAGCAAAAAGAAACTCAATCACGACAGTTAATTACGATTTGCCGTTCACCGATGTCGACGGTCTTTTATTAGCCAATATTTCAGCAGGTGGCTGGTCAAAGTCTCACAAAGTATGCTTTCTCCACCATACAGTTAAAGTGACTGCCCAATAACTGCTAGACTTATCCTTTTTGTAAACAAAAGCTTCACCTTTGGTATCTTCCACAACAGTTCTGAGAGAGGGTCACCAAACGTTAACTCTGTTTTTAACTTCACAGATGCTGCCAGACCTGCTGAGCTTTTCCAGCAATTTTGGTTTGGTTTGCTTTGATATCTTCCGTTCCTCCAGCAGGAATCTAGTTTCTGAGGATAGATTGGAGTTTGGATTAAGTTCCTCTGGAATTTTTATCTGCACACGCTTCGGTAACAAAATGTATCTCACCGGGACGAGGTGACTAATCCACTTGAAGCAGATACACGCTAAAATTACATGAATGACGATTGACTGAGAGTTACTTTAGTAACATATAACGTAAGATCAGATTTTCTTATTTCTCCCGATTGTTTATTTCCGCCGATTTTTTTTCCCGTTGGTTGTTTTATATCTGGTTGACAGAGAATTTCGCCAGTGTCTTGAGTTTCAGAGAAAGTGAAACTTCCGTGTTCAACTTTTGTGATGATCCCACGTGAGGAATTCATCGCCCAGCCGCGAACAAACGCCGACACCTTTAGTATTCTTTAAACGCCAACTTGCAGAACTTAAATGCTCAATGTTTGACTTTTGACCTACTAACCAACTCTCAGAGTTGAGTTGGAGTAATGGAACAAGCATTAGGTCAGACAGTTACTTTCGTTGCTCGGTGCATAGACAGGAGTACGTGTAAATTTCACACTTTGCATACGTTCATCTTTAATAAGCGTTCAGTGTAATTATTGGCAAAGACTCTCTGTGTCGCTGTCTACCAATGAGGCGCTAAAATGTTGAGAGCGATCTATACCCCCTCCCCCAATTCTACGCATAATGCAGAAACAGAGAGGAAACAGACTCTCACTGTTTGTAATCGTACATCGGAACCGTTATTCTTAGTACTCTTATTCCTTTACACAGATGTAATATTGGTCAGCATTTGCTTGGTTTATACTGGGTATCAGTATTTGATTTTTTTGGGGCAAGGTGGGGAGTATTAATTATTTTGCATCTTTGCGAATGCAAGGGCGAATTCGGACAGAGAATGCAAGCATTGTTTACAGTTTTCCTGCTTTGCATTTGGAATATCGCTTGTGGTCAAATTCGCTATGCTATTCATGAAGAATTGAAGCATGGTGCCTTCGTTGGGAACATTGCTCAAGATCTCGGTCTGGATGTGAAGGAGCTTTCCAGTCGCAGGCTCCGCATAATGTCTGCAGTAAGAAAACGGTATTTCGAGATTAATTTGGAGAATGGCGTTTTGTTTGTGAATGAAGTGATAGATAGGGAGTACGTATGTAGACAGAGTCCTGCTTGTTTTATGAATCTGGAGGTTGTTGTAGAAAATCCATTGGAACTTTATCGCATCGAAGTAGAAATATTAGATATTAATGACAATTCACCTAGTTTTTCAAAATCTGAGATCCGTTTGGAGGTTCTAGAGTCAGCACCACCGAGAACTCGATTCCTTCTTCAGAGTGCTCATGACCCGGACTTGGGCATCAATTCTGTCCGCATTTACTACCTCAGTCCAAATGAACACTTCGCTTTAGAAGTGCAGAACAGCGGCGACGACAGCAAGTTTGTCCACCTGCTCCTGGAGAAATATCTGGACAGGGAACAACAGGCGATTCATCATTTACTCCTGACTGCTGTTGACGGAGGAACCCCGGAGCGGACTGGTACAGCCCAAGTTATCGTCACTGTGCTTGATGTCAACGACAATTCTCCTGCTTTTGACCAGATGCTTTATAAAGCCAGTCTACTCGAAAATGTACCGATTGGCACTGCGGTTATCAGATTAAAAGCGAGCGATCCTGACGAAAGCACGAATGCAGAAATAGTGTATTCTCTCAGCGACCTTACTCCAAGTACATTCCGCGAACTTTTCGAAATGGATTCTCAAACAGGTGAAATTATAGTCAAAGGGATTATAGATTTCGAAGAAGCCGAGACATATGAAATTATAGCGGAAGCCAAAGACAAAGGCCCATTTGCACTTCCCGTACATTGCACTGTCCTCATTGACATCAAGGATGTCAACGATAATGCGCCCGATATGACTTTGATGTCGGTATCTCATTCAGTCCGTGAGGACGTGCCTTCTGGAACTGTGATAGCGCTGATCAGTGTAACCGACCGAGATTCGGAAGACAACGGAGTTACTACCTGCTTAATCCATCCCAACCTACCGTTTGAACTCAAATCGACATTTAAAAATACATACACGGTGGTTGTCCAGCACGCATTGGACAGGGAAACCATGTCTGAATACAGAATTGGAATCTCTTGTTATGACTCTGGATTTCCTCCCCTATCTACCAACAAAACTATTTCAGTGCAGGTGTCAGATGTCAATGACAACCCGCCGCGTTTTGCAAATTCGTTTCACACCGCATACGTGATGGAGAATAACGCCTTTGGGGCTTCTATCTGTTCAGTTTCTGCTTTTGACCCTGACTTGGGTCCAAATTCTCACCTTTCCTATTCCGTTCTCGACAGCCTAGTTCAAGGTATGCCCATTTCATCTTATGTCTCAATCAATTCAGAGAGCGGGATAATATTTTCGCAGCGCTCCTTTGATTACGAAAAGCTCAAGAATTTCCAGATTTACGTTCAGGCGCAGGACGCTGGTTTGCCGCCACTCAGCGCAAATCATACGGTGCATGTCGTTATCCTAGATCAAAATGACAATGCACCCGTCATTGTGTTTCCCCTAACAAGGAACGGATCAGAAGTAACTATTCCGCGACTAGCGGATCCAGATTATTTGGTCGTCAAGGTCATTGCCATTGATGCCGACTCTGGGCAGAACGCACGGTTGTTTTATCAGCTTCTGGAAGCGACAGATAAGAATCTTTTCGCTATGAGGATTAACTCGGGAGAAGTGAGGACGACTCGCCAAATTGATGACAGAGATGTTGCAGTACAGATGATGGTCGTACTGGTGAAGGACAATGGGCATCCTCCTTTATCTACCACTATTACCATCACGCTGTCAATTGTAGATAGCCCTGAAGACGCTATTCATGCCGTTACATTCATGCCTAGAATCCCTGAGTATCCCTCTAGTGCAGCCCTTTATATAATTATATCTTTAGGGGCAATCACACTTACTCTGATGGTTGCGTTAATCGCTCTTGTTATCACAGTTTGTCGCAGTTCAAGCAATGATGAGGACTGGTGTTTGTGTTTTGAACGTAGCGATTCAGAAACAATATATCGAAATTCCAATTTAAATTTTCACACAGTGCCAGACTCTAGCCTAATTAAAAACGTAATTGAAGTACGTGGGTCTGGTTGTCTCGCTGAAACGTACTGTTATACCCTGCCGTCTGCCCCGGAATCGGGTAAAGGTGATTCCCAGTTCCTGACCTACTTAAGTGCAGCGTCCAACAAATGCCAATCTAATGCTGCTGATAGGTATTTTACAGACTGTAATATGAAAGAAATGGACAACGCGACAATGTTCGCCACTGAGGTAAGTGATTGGATTTTAAGACGTCATGTTTATTTGATCATTTGGCAGTTTCCCCTCTGTTTTATGTAAATAGAGGGAACTATAGACTGTCATCTATGAAGTTAAGCAACCGTACGCTAAAGAGTGAAAATTCATTCTGCTCATAAGCAATTTTTTAAACCCCCTAATTTTCTCACCTAATTTGCTGTCGAAATTGGCTAACTCTTTTGGAGCTTGTTTGAACAGTGATAGACCACCCAATTATTAATTCCCCATGGCGGAGCAGTGAATATGAGCAGGCTGATCAACTGTGAATCTCCACCTATCAAGCACCCAAGCATAAAAAAAATACATTCTGTCAACAGTCTTCAAGATTTGGGACAACTTAAATAATTTGCAAGTAACCTTGATGCTCCAGACTACAGTCAATACTCGGAGAATATTAAAGACCCATAATTAACACAAGGTTCACTGTGTTTATTTTCCAGACATTTTGAGATTATGATTCAGTGTGGGTACAATATGGGTTCATGGTCCTTCAACAGGCACATGAAACATGGTGCCCACAGCAGTGTCCCAAACTTTGGGGTCAAGTCCCAACAACTCCAGAGGTGTGTAAAACATGTGTTAACAGGTCGATTGAAAATGTCTAGGTCAGAAGTCACACACCAGGTTACAGTCCAACAGGTTTATTTGAAATCACAAGCTTTCTAAACATTGCATCTTAATCAGACTCTTTCATCAGAAAATGTCTAGGAAATATAGAACCAAGAGAGCAAAATGAATGGACCAATTACTCTACTGACTCTTCACTCGAGTGTTAATAGCACAACAGTATTCCCTACACAATTAAATAGCTAATTGATTGACAAATGCAAATGTCAGAAAATTCAGGCAAAATTGAGAAATGAACTCTACATCATTAAAAAAACACAGAATTTCCCCACAAATTAATTACAAATATGTTCCAACATTTCATAGAGATACATGGTACAAGCACAAATCCCACCTAGTTTCTGCACCAATTGATATCAGTATAGAAAGGAATTGATACCTTTTTGGTTCCATAAATACTAGAAGCAATTTCAGGATCTGTCAAAACCTCGACATTTTAACACATTTATGAGATCATTTAAATATGACTAATTAAATTGATGTCTACATTGCTTTATTGTTCATCCCCAGTGCTATGAGATTCATATGTTTTGTTCAGCCACTTCAAAGAGTACAGTCAAAAAACAATCATGATGATGTGGGATTGCAGTCATTACAAATCAGACCAATCTGTCCCCAGAGACATTAATAATCAATTGTCTTTTTAGATCAGAATCTAAAACATTCATGATCACTTTTACTGTCTGACATAAATGTTGGTACATTGAAATTGCTTGTTGGGTCACTTCAGACAGCAGATATAATCCACCGCCCTTGGTTAATGGAATCATGTACAGGTCAGATCAGGTAGGGGGAGCAATTTATGTTCTGGCAATATTCTGTTTTTCTGTTTTGGTCCAACAGTATCAGGGGCTGGAATTTTTCTGGGGAGATTTTATAGGTAGGAAGTTTGGGAATGGAAGGACGGGGAGTGGGTGGAGGGGGAAGTGGTGAAAGAGGGAATTTCAGTTGGGGCCTCTGATGTGCTACCATCTCTTTGGCCTTTTTCAAGGAGAGGAGGATTACAGCTTCAATTGTTACCAATCTGGCAGTGGTGGGTAGCCAGTTAAAGTATTCAATATTCAATGAATTCTGCTGAAATTTTATAAATACACAGGTCCCACCTACTCCTTGCCCCAACTCTGCCCTCTCTATGTTTAAACACAATTACCTTCAATGATGACCCCGGTAGTACTAGGCCTTTAAAAAGCTTATTGATAATTTTCATACCTCTAAAATTTTGATGTTTCTGAACTGAATGCAGTTTCAAGAAGTGACAAGGCCTTGTGACCATCTCTGATCTACAACCCACTGTTTAGTAGATTTTTTGATTTGCTATAATGCATTGATTCTACTAAGATCACTATTGAGCCTGTTTCAGATTTATCCCTAGGTATACCAAGACCAGTAACGGATAGTGCATTTTGTTTGCACTTAAAAAAAACTATGTTCCAAAAACACTGAAAGCTTTGAAGTACAAAACAGATCATGCCATGGCATGCAGTAATGGGTGAACAAAATACAAAAAGTATCAATTAAAATCTTTGAGTGATCATCAACAACAGAAATAAAAAAATGACAATGCAATTAACTTCATAGTAAACTTTAAATTTGCAAAATCAAGTGATATAGTCATTGAACAAGTAATCCAGGGTCCCAGACTAAGGTTCCTGGGATATGAATTAGAATCCCAACAAGACACACCGTGAAATTAAAATCTACTTTAAAACCAGACACTAAACTTTAAAACTTTAAATCTGCTTGAATCCATTTCATCAGTCAGAGCATTAAGTACAGGATTTGCAATGTCACATTATCACTGTACGAGACATTAGTAAGGCCACATTTGGAGAACTACATAAATTCTGTTTGTCCTGCTTTAGGAAGGTTGATATTATACTGGGAATGGTGCAAAAAATGATTTACAAAATGTAACCAAGGCTGGAAGGTTTGAATTATAAAGAGGGTGGATAGGCTGGGACTATTTTTCTCTCGAGCACAGGAAGCTGGGGGTGACCTTGTAGAGGTTTAGAAAATCATGAGAGGCACAGATAAGTCAAGGTCTATTTCCCAGGGTAGGGGAGTCTAGAGGGCATAGGCTGAAGGTGAGAGGATAAAGATGACAAAAGGACTTGAAGGGCAACATTTTCACATTGGGAGTAGAATGTCTATGGAACAAGCTGCCAGATGAAGTAGTAGAGGCAGGTACAATCACAAAATTTAAAAGACATTTGAACAGATACGTGGACAGGTAATGTTTAGAGAGATAGGGGTCAACTCAGGCAAAGGGGACTGGCTTAGTTTATGAAACATCGTCGGCATTGGACGAGTTGACTGCAGGGCCTGTTTTCATCTGTATACTTCAATGATTCTGTAATTAAAATTAATAGTTAGTCTAATTGTGTAACGACTGCCAATTGTTGTAAATACTTAACTGGTTCACTAATTTATTTTAGGAAATGAAATCTGCTATCCTTATCTGATTTGGTTTGTATGTGACTTTGATGCACAGCAATGTGGTGTTAACTGTACTATAAAATGACCCAGAAAACTATACAGTTCAAGGACATTTAGGCACAGACAAAAATATGTTGTCCCAGCCAGTGACACAAATACTATAAATGAATAGTTAAAAAAAATGCAACCACCTGAAAAAACAAGAGCAATAAATACACGAGAATACCTGCAAGTTCCTTGCCATGGTACACAGCAGTTTGATATGAATGTATGCCACTGTGTCTTCACAACAGTTACACCGCAAGGAGTGTTGCAGTTAAAAAAAATGAAACACCACTCTTCCAAGAGGAACTGGGGATACATAACAAATATCGATATTGTAAATGCCACTTACACTTCAAGAACTAACAAAAAAATTCTGAAAATGCCTATAAATGATAATTGAAGAGCCATTACAAATGTAAACTCTTGATCTGGCATTTCCTCTAGCAGAGGCAAATTTTGTGAAATTAAACTTAGAGATCAACAACCATTTGGATGGTTCTATGGATATTCTGTAGGTATGAGTGACTTTAGCACACAGATTTATAGAATGTATTCTATTAAATGAAACTCTGACATGGAATACAAAAGTTTGTGAATTAATATTAAAATGCACAACATTTTAAACATTCTGAACAATAAAAACATTTGAAAAATGAAAGCATAAGGTCAGGAACAAAATGAAAGGGGCAGAATACAGGAAATAAATGTTATTTATTTGGCAAAGTGAACAAGATTAAATACAGGTCAACTGAACTTCGATACTCATTTGCACAATTCAAATATACAATTCACATCTCTTTCATAATGTCACCGAAAACATTTTGCTGTAGGAAACCAACCCTTAAGCCTTTAATATCCAAAGGATATAACCAACATCTCTCTAGTACAACATCTTTCATTTTCATAAAGCCAACCTTTGATCACCAGTTATAAATGTTGATCATCTCTGATGGACAGATCTATTTACAAAGGGAAGTTCCCTATTCAGCACTTACAACGTTTTCTGCTATTGTTGCTTTTAATTTCCAGAAACGATTTGTGATTTATCTTCATGATGAAAAGTTATTGATCTGTGCAAGGCAGCATCACAAAGTTCTCTTTGCCATCTTTAGGCCAATGAAAACTGGGCTTTAAATATTGATTAACTGTATGACCATATCTTAAACGTTTGCAGGCTGTATCCAATTTTTTTCAGGAGCAGCACATGATTAATTACTTTCAACAAAATTGATGAATACAGAGCCTGACTTACTGTCACTTCTGATGTAAGGTCATCAATTTGAAACATTAATGTTCTGTTCACATCTGCAAAGTATTTCCAACATTTTTTGTTTTAAATTCAGATTTCCAGTACTCACAGTATCTTACTTTCATTAAAAACAAGTTACATTGTTTAGAATACAACAGGCAAGTCTATAGTTTAGTGAGATGTGAACTTGGTTACACTCCTTCTTGAGTACTTTTTTTTTACTTCTGGGCAGTGTGCCTTATAATTATATGTTGGCCGTGGAGACACACCAGAACCATGTCAGTTCTAAAAAGGTTGAATTGTGAACACTGGTTGCATGAACCTGTTTTCTTTAATTCATAGGATATGGGAATCACTGACAAAGCCAGCATTTATTGCCTATCCCTAACTGTCCTTCAGAACGTGTTGAAGAGCTCTCTTCTTGAACTACTGCAGTCTGTGTGATGAAGTTACTCCTGTTGTGATGCTAAGGAGGGAGTTCCAGAATATTGACCAGGTGACAAGGAATGACAAAATATTTCCAAGTTAGGAAATGTGTGACTTCAGGGGAAATTGTAAGTGATGATGTTCCCATGTGCCTGATATCTTTGCTCTAACAGATGCTAATAGTTCCAGTATGAAGAAGCCAAAGTGAGTTTATGCAGTGCAACTTGTGATTGGCACACAGTGATGTTCCTAGAGTCATTGAGTCATACAGCATGGTAACAGACTTCTCGGTTTAACCAGTCCATGCCAACTATAATCCCAAAGCAAACTTGCTACACTTGCCTGAGCTTGGTCCATATACCTCCAAACATTTCTTATTCATATACTTATCCAAATGTCTTTTAAAGACTGCAAGTGTATCAGCATGCATCCCTTCCTCTGCAAGTTCATTCCACACGTGAACTACTCATTGTGTAAGAAATTTGCACTTTGTGTCATTTTTAAATCTTTCTCCTCTCACTTTAAATAGAAACCTTCTAGCCTAGAAATTGCTCACCTTAGGGAAAAGACAGCTGCCATTCACCTTATCTATACCCCTCATGATTTTATAAACCTCTATAAGGTCACCCCTCAACCTCCTATGCCCCACTGCAAAAAGTCGCAGCCTATCCAGCCTCTCTTTATAACTCAAATTCTCCATTCCCAGCAGCATCCTGGTAAATCTCTTCTGAATTCTCGCTAGCTTAATAAAATCATTCCTATAACAGGGTGACCAGAACTTGTCACAGTACTTTGAAGAGGCCTCATCAACATCTTATACAGCCACAACACACGGCTTCAACTCCTATACTCAAAGGTCTGAGCAATGAAGGCAAGTGTGCTAAATGCCTTCTTAACCACCCTACCTATATGAGACACAAATTTCAAAGAATTATTTACCTTAACCCCTAGTCCTCTTTGTTCTACACTATCTGAGGTCCTACTTTTAATTGTATAAGTCCTTCCCTTGTTTGATTCAGCAAAATGCAATATCTTGCATTTATTCAAATTAAACTCTATTTGCCACTCCTCAACCCATTAACCCAATTGATCAATAATGTTTGTAATCTTAGATAACCTTCTTCACTGTACACTATAGAACCAATTTTGGTGTCATCCACAAACTTTCCAACCATGCCTTCTTTATTTTCATCTAAATCATTTCTGTAAATGACAAACAAACGTGATTCAACAACAATCCCTGTGAAACATTGCTGGTCAAAACTTAGTTAAACTCCGGTTCAAAAAACAACTCTCAACCATCACTCACTGTCCCCTGCTGTTAAGCTACTTTTGTAACCAGTTGGCAAGGTCACCCTGAATCCATGTGATTTAACTTTACTACTTAGACTGCCATGCAGAATTTTGTCAAAGGCTTTACTAAAATCCAAGTTAACATTGCTGTGCCTTCATCAATCTTCATGATTACTTCCTCAAAAATCTCAATCAAGTTTGTGAGACACAATTTCCCTTGCACAAAACCATGTTGACTAATCATAATCATTCCTTACCTCTCCAAATACATATAAATATTATCTTTCAGAATCACTTCCAGCAACATACCCACCTTTGAATCAGACTCACAGGCCTATAATTTCCAGGCTTCTCCTTACATCCCTTCTTAAGCAAAGGCACAGCATTAGCCTCTCTCCAGTCATTCAATACCTTACCCATAGTTAAAGACAATGATACAAGTATTTCTGCAAGAGGCCCTGCAATTTTCTCCTAAACTTCCCACAATATCCTGGGTTACAATATCTCAATTCCCAGAGATATAGCTACCTTTATACTTTTTAAGACCTCCAGCACGTCCTTCTCAATAATGTGAACTGTTTTCAAAACATCAATATTTATTTTCCTCTCTGAGTTTTCTAGCTCCTTTGCAACATTGCTGTTGTATTGGGTGTCAGTAAGGTGGGCCACTTTGTCTGCGAAGATGCTGAACTTGTTGGAGCTGCAATAATCCAAGCAAAAGATAGTATCCCGTTATTCTCCTGACTATTGCCTTGAAGTTGGTACAAAGGCTTTTGGGGAGCAGGATGAGTCACTGACCACAGATTACCCATCTTCCTATCTGCCCTTGTAGCCATAGTATTTTCATGGTTGGTCTGACTAAGTTTATGGGGCCAGGATGTTAATAATGGTGGGTTAAGCAATGATAATGCATTGAATGTAAAACAGAGGTGTTTAGATTCTGTGATGTTGAAAATGTTCATTGCAAATTTCTTGTGTGGCATGTGGGTGGCTCACTCAGATGACATGTTGTCTCGGTCTTGTTGCATGTAAGTATTGGTAGCATCATTGTCTGAAAACTCCGTACCAGCATCAACAACGATCCTTATGTTTTTCTTTATGATGGGAGGGTTGATTATTGCTCATAGAACTGAACATGGTATGCTCAGTGGACTGCCCTGAGGAACTCCTCTATGTGTCCTGTGGTTGCAACAATTATGTGCCAATGACTAGAACCATCTTCTATCATGCAGTGTATAACTACAGACAATCGGGGATTTTCTCTGTTTCCGAGTGACTTGAACTTTATCCGGGTTTGCTCCAAAATACTGCCTTGATGTCAAGGGCAGTAATTCTAAATTTATGCCTGGAAATCAGGCCTTTTGACTGTGCTTGGAAGAAGGTTCTAATGAAGTCTGAAGCTGATTGGTCCTGGCAGAATGCAATGACTGTCAATGGGTGGGTTATGGGTGAATAAGTGCTGCTTGAAGGCACTGTCAGTAACAACTCCCTTACAATGATAATGATTGAACTTGGATTAATGTGGCGAGATCTGGTTTAAATGTGCCCTGCTTTTCGTTGACAGATTCTCTTTCTGTCATTGTTCCTTTTTGTGAGGTTGATGGAAGTTTGGGAATTGCTTGAATCGAGGCACATCTCATCCTGGAATGCACATTCAATGTTATAGCTAGAACATTTCTGAAGCCCACAGCCTCTGTTACATTCAGTATGCTTAGCTAATTCTTTGTGTTAAATGGATTCAATTGAATTGGCTTAATACTGATTTCTGTGTGATGGGAGCTACATGAGGCAGCCAAGATGGATCATCCACTTGGAACTCTTGGATTAAGATTACTTGAAATGCTTAAGATTCAACTTTGCATTCACGTATTAAGCTCTGCAATCACTATGATGGGCAATATTCAAGATTTTTTATCTTCTACTAAACTTTGTTTAGTTTCCCATCATCATTCAAATCTACACGTGGAAGGATGGTGGAGATTTGTTTTTATCTGTGGACTTGCACCAACTTGATTATGATTACAGGTGCAGTAATCCTGATTTCCTGAACTTGTTCCATATTCCTGAAAGTTATGATATCTCAAGTGCTCATCTAAATCATTTTTTAAAGGTTGTAAGGTTTCTGGCATCCACTACCTTCCCAGGTAATGCATTCCAGATTCTCACTACCCACTGAGTAAAAATATTTTTCTCAAACCCCTTCTGAACCTCCAGTCCCTTGCCCTAAAACTATGTTCTCTTGTGATTAACTCCTCAATCAAGGGGAACAGCTGTTCTCTATGCACCCGTATGTGACCCTCATACCCTGATCCACTTCAGTCATGGCCCCCCTCAATCTTCTCTGTGCTAATGAAAACATGATGTGGAGGTGCCAGTGGACAAAGTCAGAAGTCAGACAAGAACAGATTATAGGCCAACAGGTTTATTTGAAATCACAAGCTTTCAGAGCACAGCCCCTTTGTCAGATGAAATATGAGAGAAGAGTGCACAACACAGAATTTCTATGCAAAGAGATCAAGGGCAAAAAGTTCAAAAGATCATACAACTGGTGTCAATGGCATATTGAATAATAAGTCTCTGCAGGTGACCAAGAGTGTTAGGCAGTATGAGTAAAGTGTCACCTAGTGAGTAACAAGGAAAGGGATGGTCTATAATCTGACGAAATGAGGCAGAGAGTTAATTACAAAAAAAAGGTGGTTCTAGAGACAAACTAAATGATTCGAATAACATGATAGGAATGAGTTACATGCCGAGGGTCTAACCAAATTAATAAGTAATCCAAAACCGTATAAACTAATTAAGGTAGAGAGGCCATAACAATTTATCAAGGTGATGGTATCAAAACAGAACATGAAGAAACATTTTACTGATACTGAACAGTATGGACATGTAGTGCGACATGCACCCAAGATCACAGTTGAGGCCACCTTCATGGGTACTGACCTTGGCTATCAGATTCTGTTCGCGATTCTGCATTGTTGCATGTCTCAAAGTCTACCTTGGATGATGTTTACCTGAAGATCGGAGGCTGAATGTCTTTGACCGCTGAAATGTTCCCCAACTGGGAAGGAACATTGCTGTCTGGACACAGCACAACAATTGCCAGAAAGGAATGTTCCCTCCCAGTTGGGGAACAATTCAGTGGTCAATAACATTCAGCTTCCAATCTTCAGGTAACCATCCTCCAAAGTGGATTTTGAGATACGCAATAATGTAGATTCACCGAACAGAAACTGATAGCCAAGGTCAGTACCCAGGAAGACGGCCTCAACCATGATCTTGGGACCATGTCGCTCTACTTGTGGCCCCACCACACTATTCAGTATCTGTAAAACTTTCATTACTGTCTTGTTTTGACAGCATCACCTTGATAAATTGCTATGATCTCTCTACCTTAGTTTGTACAGTTTTGGATGGCTTGTTACTTTGGTTAGACCCTTGGCATGTGGCTCTTATATCTATCATGTTATTCCAGTCATTTAGTTTGTCTCCAGCACCACCTTATTTTTAACTTTTTTGTAATTCTCTCTCTGCCTCATTTCATCAGATTACAGATCATTTCTTCAATTGTTATTCAACTGTTGACACTTTACTCATACTGCCTAACAATCTTGGTCATCCACAGAGACTTATTATTTAACACTCCACTCACATCATTTGTATGATCTTTTGATCTCTCTGCCCTTGAAATCTCTGCCTACAAATTCTGTGTCTGTGTGCTCTTCTCTCACACTTTGCCTGATAATGGGGCCTTGCTCCGAAAGTTTGTGATTTTAAATAAACCTGATGAGCTATAACTTGGTGTCACGTGACTTCTGACTAATGTAAACTATCTAAGCCTATCTAGTCTCTCCTTATAGCTCAATTTTTCCATCCCAGGAAATATCCCATTGAACCTCCTCTGTCCCCTCTCTAGTGCTATCACATCCTTCCTGTAGTGAGATGACCTACATTGGACACAGTACGCCAGCTATTGCCCAACCAATGCACTGTACAATTCCAACACTACCTTCCTGCTCTTATACTCTATGCTATAACTAATGAAAGGAAGTGTTCCATATATCTTAATATTTTTCGAACTGGAGCAAAGAATGATAAGAGCCATAGATAAAGTGGATACCCAGAGACTTTTTCCCAGGGCAGAAATGACTATTATGAGGGGGCATAATTTTAAGGTGATTGGAAGAAGGTATAGGGGAGACGTTAGAGTTAGGTTCTTTACAGAGTGAGTGGTGGGTGCGTGGAATGTGCTGGTGGTGGAGTCAGATACATTAGGGACATTCAAGTGACTCTTGGACAGGCACATGACTGACAGTAAAAAGTACGGTATGCAGGGTAGGCTGATCTTCGAGTAGGATAATAGGTTGGTACAATATCATGGGCCGAAGGGTCTGTACTGTGCTTTAATGTTCTATGTTCTTGACTGTTCTATTCAAGAGCTATGCTTACTTCAGGGATCTGTGAATAATTATCCCAAGATCCCTCTGTTCCCCTAAGCTACCCAGTGTCCAGCCATTCATTAAATACACCCTCATGTTGTTTCTTCTTCCAAAGTGCATGACCTTACACTTATCAGGGTTAAATGCCGTCTGCCACTGGTCTTCCTATCTCACCAACCCATCTATATCTTCCTGTAATCCACAAACTTTTTTTTTAACTATTAAGCACTCTGCCAATCTTGGTGTCATCTGTAAATTTGCTTAACATTCCCCCTACATTTTCATCTATATCATTGATGTATTTAAGAAACAATAAAGGTCCCAGTACTGACCCTAATGTTATATTGCTGGAAACTGGCCTCCAATCACTCGAACAGCCTTCGACCACTACTCTTTCTGTCTTATTATGAAGCCAGTTTCAGATCCATCTTGCCGCAGTTGCCTCAATTTCATATGCTTTAACCTTTTCATGGGCCCATGTGGGACCTTGACGAAATATAGGGATGTATTGGAGGCATTGTCAACTTTAAAAATGAACAATCCCCTACCCAGAAGATCGCACCTCAGGTTGCTGTGGGTAGTGAGGCGGGAAATTGCAGGGGCTCTGACACAAATTTTTAATTCCTCTCTGGCCACAGGGTAAGTACCGGAGGACTGGAGGATGGCTAATGTAGTTCCCTGTGGGACCTTGTCAAAAGCTCTGCTAAATTCATGTAAACTACTTCAACTGAATTTCCCTCATCCACACGTTACTCATATTTAAAAAAAATTAGGCATGACCTTCCTCTGATAAAGCCATGCTGCAGATCTCCAATTAACCATGCCTTTTTCAAGTGGGTATTAATTCGCTCCTCAGAGTTTCCACCAAGTTTCCCGAACACTGACATCAGACTCATTTGTCTGTAATTTCCTGGTTCATCTCTACCACCCTTCTTGAAAAATGGAACTACATTAGCCACCCTCCAGTCCTCTGGCACTTACCCTGTGGCCAGAGAGGAATTAAAACTTTGTGTCAGAGCCCCTGCAATTTCCCGCCTCACTACCCACAGCGACCTGAGGTGCGATCTTCTGGGCAGGGGATTGTTCATTTTTAAAGTTGACAAAGCCTCCAATACATCCCCATTTTCGATGTCAAAGTGTAAAATTCCTCATTGTCCCTTTTCCTGAATTCTGTACCAAGGTTCTCCTTCTCCAGATTGAAAACCATTTGAAAAACTGATTGAAAATCAATTTGCACCCATCCAATATGCAGCAGCTTCACACAAAGGTTGTTCCCTTGGGCCCTAATGGGCCCAACTCTTTGCCTGGTTAACCTTCCCTTCAATGTATTTATCAAATATGTTAGGATTTTCCATAATCCTGTTTGCAAATCCTTCTTCATTCCCCTTTTTTGCTCTTCTAATTGCTTCCTTTTTGTATAAAACATGCTGTTTCTGTGGTTTTGCAAGCATATATTTCATATATATGATAAGCAAGTATTTTCAGCAGCTTGGCACCTCAACTTCAGACACATTTAGTTTTACTCCTGACATTCTCTTACACACTCCTCCTTGGTTACATGGTTTGACAGTAATCATTGAGAGAAAGGTAAGCTAGATCATGAGGCTAAAAATTGTGGTGGTAGACAATTCTGCTGGTGAGAATGGCTCACAGTGTTTTTGCATTTCCAATTTTGTGCTTGAACATTTCTTCTGAATTAACCCCACTTCATCAGCAGTCACTCTCAAATGTGTATGATTGCCCACCTGGAAATTACTGATCCCATTTAGAGTAAAGCCACAGCACACAATATGATGGAGGGTGGCCTCAACATGAAGAAAGGATTTTGCCTCCACAAAGAATGTAAAGTGGTCACTGCTACATCATGATCAGTTCTAGATTGGGTGAGCTCAAGGTCAAGTCAGATTTTCCTCATACTGGTTATCTCAGAATTTACCACAGGCACAATATGGTGGCACTGTCCTTCAGACTGATGCCAACATGGTCAGCAGCAGTGACACTGAACTAGTCATAGTGACGGATATTGATGTGCCCCAACACTGACTACATCCTGTGTCTTTGGTGCTTATTCTATGTTGTATTCAACAGTGAATAATGTTTATTCATCAGGTGAGAAAACAAAATAAGTGAAAAACAGTTGTTGGCTTTCTTTTGGCTCACATTGATGGTATCCTATTAAAGATGTTTGAAGTGATTTAAAAATGAATTAAGCATGTCAGAATTACAGTACATTACAGCACTAAAGTAAAGAAACAGTCCACTACCTATCCATTTTCGCTCTTCAAAAGATTTACAAGTTACTGTCACTTCCATATTCATTCTACATAACCCTCAACATTTTCCTCTTTTTTGTATTCAGTTTGTTTTTGGAATTACCAGTGACTACTGTCATTTTTCCATCAATCAATAAACAGCAACTCAAAGTGAAAAACTAATTTCTTAGCTCACCCTTGGCATTTTTTCGCCAATTACCTTGAAGCTCTGTCCACAGGCTCCCCTCTGACAATGAAAAACAGTTATTTTTGATTTGTTATATCAAAAGGTCTCATAAATTTCCTGGTTCTGATTGGAAACTATCTGTCCAGCAAAGAAGTTGGAGCAGAAACAATCAATGATTCCCAAAGGAAACTGGATAGATACTTAAAATAACTAATCTTGAGGAGTTACAGGAATTAAATGAGAGAACGTGAATGGATCAACACGAAAGCCAGATGCCCTCCTGTGTCATAATGGCTATATGTCTCTACTTGAATGCCTTTATGGCTTTCCCTGGACCTTTATTGTTTGAAGAGAATAATCTCAGTTTGACTTAATATACATAAAAGGACATAATTGAATTGGCTCATCTCATTGTTATTAATCTCCTCTGCATCCAGTTTAAAGCTCTGATATATTTTGTATCATATGGCACAAAGATGTGAACAATCTTGAAGCTGGGACTAACCCAAGTGGGGGATTATAATCAGAGTTTAGCTAGAAGTAATCGAGCATAGTAAAGATAAATCATTTCATTCACAGGGGAATTCAAAACAAGAAAGCATAGTCCAAAAATTGGATTCATGCCACTCAGGAAAAAAAGTGAAAACATTCTTCTTCATGTGTAATTTGGTATCATTAAAAAACTCGATCCCCACCTCCCCAACTTAATAAATCTGTAGATACTGCATCAATAGAAATTCCAAGACTGTGAATAACAGATTTTTGTTGGATATGATTATCAAGTGTTTTAAATCAAAGGTTACACAATAGAGATGAGGAAGGCATAAGTCGTGGACTGGTTGAATAGTGGGGCTTTGATAGTCCACCATGATATTTAGGTTCTGGTGTTGGACTGGGGTGGACAAGGTCAAAATCACATGACAAGATTGTGTATTCAAATAAACTGTAGCTTGGTGTCATGTGATTTTTGACCTTAATGGTCTGAATTTTGAGGAGAGGCAATTGACTAGTGGCATTATTGCTGGACTGTTAATCTAATTCAGAGACTCAGATAATGTTCTGGGGACCTGGGTTTGAATCTTGCCACAGCAGTTGGTGGAATTTGAAATCAACAAAAATACCTGGAAATAACAATCTAATAAAGACCGTGAATCCATAATCGATTGTCATAAAAACCCATCTGGTTCATTAATTTCTTTTCGGGAAGGAAACTGCCATCTTTATCTGGTCTGGCCTACATGTGACTCCAGACCCACAGCAATGTGGTTGACTCTGAACTGACCTCTGGGCAATTTGGGATAGGCAATAGATGTTCGCTAGCCAGCAATGTCCTCATCCTGTTCATGGTTTTTAAAAAAAAATCCTTCTGCTGTGTCTCCATTGCTAATACAGTTGCATTTTTGGTTAGTTATTTATGTTTTAAATGAGATAAACATAAAAGATGTGCAAACTGAGCACATATTTTTACTTAATCACCTGTTTTAAACAAAATTGAGTGCAGAATATTTCCTGACAAAATTATGCCAATAAGATAGATTGAAGGGACAGCAGATCTTACATATGTGAGAGCATAATAATTTAAAGTTGAATCAAACAATTGTTCTTCGAGGTTGTCTTCTGTTATTTACAAAGGCAGTGTGGTAACCCAATTGCTTCCTAATCACCTCTAATTACCTTTCTGGGTAAATTAGAATAAATACTTTGGGCTAACAAAATGCATACTTATACATTGTAATCTAACTTGAATAGGCACATATTTACAATACATTGATTAGCATTTAAAATACTTGGGACTCAACCATACTGCTGCTCCTTAATGTCCTTGCATTATCTTTGGCAATTAGCAAGTAAAAATTTTAAAATGACTGAACTATCATGATGAAAGTAGAAGAATACTTTCTTTCTGAGAAATATAAGCACAACAGGGTGATAATCGTCACAGACTTCAACACACAGGATGGAATCATTTTTAAAAGTTATAGAGGAGACAGAATTATTGAAATGCAATAAGAAAAGTAACATCAAAAGAGCAATAAGTCTTAGTTCAGAAAATGTTGTTCAACAGTTGAAGAGAGCATTAGAAAGCCAACATTTTTGGTAGCAATGATCAGAACTGAGTTAGATTTATGTTAGTTATCGAAAAAGACAAAATAAACAGTCAGTACATTCTCATTTGAGGGAAAAAGAAATTTTAACAAGCTTTATTATGATGTGGCACATGTGAATTGCAAATAGCTACTTAAAAGTAAATCAGTATCAAAATGGTGTGAAACACTTATGGAGTGAAAATGGAGACTTCTAAAAAAAATTCAGACAGAGGATATGGGCTTTACTGGCTGGGCTAGCATTTATTGTCCATTGTAAATTGCCCTTGAAAAGACAGTTCAGCTGCTTTTTGGAACCCTGTAGTCCATTTGGTGTAGGGCACTCAAAATGCTGTTGAGGAAGAAACTATTGGACAGTGAATGAATCACGATATACTTGCAAGTCAGCATGGTTTGTGACTTCAAAGGGAACTTGAATTTGTTGGTGTTCCCAACATGGTCATAAGTGTGGAAATGCTACCTAAGGGCACTGGTGAATTTCTGCAGTGAGTATTGTAGATAGTTCATTTTGCTGTTATTGTGTTTGGCTGGAGAAGGGACTGAACGTTTGTGAATGTTGAGCCAAACTAGTAGTTTGCTTTGCTCTGGATGATGTCACATGTTGCATAAGGCTGAAGATACTGGACCTGACAAGAGACTTTAAAATGGGGTGTTATGTAATTGGAGTTACACTGAATCATTTGGATTGGGAGACAACTAATATTGCAGGAAATCACCAACTGCTGTCCCTACTAAATGAGGACAAAACATTCAGGATTGGTTACGTGCATAGGTAATTCTAACAAGACATTTGTGTGACACAGAAATCGGGATCAAACAAGTCCCTGATTTCAGCAGCAACTCCGGAGACCACCAACTGTGAAGAAATTCTCTATGTCAGGAAGCATGGTAAAGACATCAAGAAGAGTTCCAGCCTGGCCAGCCACCAACTCTTCTTAGTAATTATGTCTGGGGTTGGTTACAAAACCGAGGGCATTAAGGGATGGTGGTTTGAATATCTCTAGTGGTTAAAGGCATACATCATTCACTTAAGTACTTCATATGTTAATTGTGTTTTATGGAGCTCTATTGTGTCTTCTGTATCTTTGTCTATACATGTACTGTTGTATCAGAGAGATGGACAACACAAGTTTCTTGAGTGTTGTTGGAGCTGCATTCATTCTGGTGACTTGAGATTATTTCTAAAGAGGGGTCTAGGCCCAAAAAGTCAGCTTTCCTGCTCCTCTGATGCTGCTTGACCTGCTGTGTTCATCCAGCTCTACACCTTGTTATCTCTATTATTCCACTGCACTCCAGTTTTGTGCCTTGTAGACAGTGGAAAGAAATCGGTGAGTCAGGACATGAGCTACACAATGCAGGATTCTGAGTGTCTGACTGCTCTTGCAGTCACACTAGTTAAATGACAAATTCCCACTTCAGTGATAATGGGAACTGCAGATGCTGGAGAATCCAAGATAATGAAATGTGAGGCTGGATGAACACAGCAGGCCCAGCAGCATCTCAGGAGCACAAAAGCTGAGCACAAAAGCCCTAGATGAAGGGTCTAGGCCCGAAACGTCAGCTTTTGTGCTCCTGAGATGCTGCTGGGCCTGCTGTGTTCATCCAGCCTCACATTTCATTATCTTGAATTCCCACTTCAGTTCTGGTCAATGGTAACTCGCAGGTTGTTGACGTGGGAGATTCAGTGTTCATAATTTCATTGAATGTTCATACAATGCTCAGATTCTTTCTAGTTACAATATAACATTGCCTGCATCTTGTGTAGCACAGATTTTATCTTGTTTTTGGACATAGACAGCTTAAGTACCCAAGGAGTTGCAAATAATGTTGAACAATGTGTAATTATGAATAAACACCATCGCGTCTTACTTTCTGATGGAGGCAAGATCATTGATGAAACAGGTGAAGATGTATTACACCTGCCTCATTACACATGACCATATCCATAATGGCCAGACCCTTTGTTGGAGCCACAAGACATTATTCTAGGAAATTATCCCAAGTGCACACATGAATTATTCCCCATGGCTACCTCTGCCAATCTGGTCATTGCAATCTACAAGATTAAAGTCACCCATGATTAATGCACCGCCTTTGTAACAAGCCCTCATTTCTTCCTGATTTATTCTCTGTCCAGCCTTATAGCTTCTGTTAGTGGCCTATAGATGACTCATATCATGCCTCCACCCAAGTGGATTCTATATCTTCCGGACCAAGATTATTTTTTTCAATCACACTTATTCAACTATGTTCCAAAAATGCTAAGCTACTTCACTTCCTGCCTGTCCTTTTGAAAGGTCACATGCACCTGAAAGCTTAGTTGCCAACTTTGATCTGCGTGCAAACCACATCTTTACAATGCCTACCAGATCGTAACCAGCAACCCTTTGACCTTATTAATAGCAGTTTTTTCTATGTTTGTCCTTTCCTGTTTCACTGTTGGAATCCCTTAGCCCACAGGACTATGGAATAAGAGGTGAAAAGTATAATGAGGCTGAATTTTTAAAAAAAAAATCAGCCAGCACTGACATGATGAAGCAAGTAACCTCTTCTTGCATCTTAAATTTCTATGATGTTATAGTAATGTGTTTTATCATGAACAAGACAAAAGATTAAAAATCATTGTCAATAGTTCTGTGACATAGCAGTATCAGGTAATCTGCTGTTCGATGTTCCATTACTTTGTCAAAGTACTGCATTTTAAATGAAGCTACAGTTACATTAGCATGAATTATCATTTGACTAAACATTCTCAGCTGTGACGTTACTGTTAGATAAGGATGTCTTAAAGGATTACACTTCTTCTGTGTCATTGTGCTTAACTTGGCAACTTTATTTCCGTGCTAGGATTACTGAAGCTTGATTGCCTCCTGCTCTTTAACATAACTAGACAGAAGATCGTCTTTAGCGGCTTCTGTGATTCTGAAGTGTATAGATAGCAAATTCCAGTGCCTTTAAAATCTATGTGTGGGAGCCATTTATTTTGATTAAATGAAGTGACACCACCATGAATACAACAGTGGCGGAGAACGAAATTAAATTTCCAGCAAATGTTTTCTTTCGCTTCTTGTCCCTGCTATTGACTGTGCCTGGAATAGTAAACAGTGCAGACAGACCATGCATTCGGATTGCTTCACATCGCCAGGATCTTTCAATCATTGCAGCAGCCAAATTGGTTCCTAATAAACATTTTGAGATTATCTGAACTGTTGCAAGCAAACTCTTCTCAGGGCTAGACTAACCGCTTATTCTTTACTACACAAATTTTCAATATTGCCCTTTGAAATAAAACAAGGACATGTAACCCTAAAATCCGACGGGGTTATCTTTACAAGGTAAAAATAAGAGTTCTACTTAAAAAAAAACAAACGTCAGCAAGACAGAACAAATTGTTTTGTTTCAAGTTCGCTTAACCAAGTCTGTAACGGAAACTGGCAATAAGATTTCTCGACTCACAATAACATTTCTGGGGAGTTTTATCTTCGCCATTGTGTTTTTCAGGAACTGACGAACACGGTGGCGGGAATGATTTCCACTGCACAGGTCGTAAATACGTGTAACACTATTAAAATACTAAAACAAAAAGCCTTGCTTTACAATAGTTGGTCGGATTTCGTGTAACGTACACACACCCACACCTCTTTTATTTCTTAACTATTAATGAACTGCATGCCAAATGACAACTTCCTTCCACACTGTTGACGCAGTCCACGACTGTACCGTGCAATAATTGGCCGAGACTCTTTGTGTCGCTGTGTACCAATGAGGTACTCAAATACAGCTGGAGATCCATCTCTCCTCCCCCTTACACCACGTACAGCGAAGAATCGGAAAGAAGGGAAAGCACTGACTCGGTGTTTACATTCACATTCAACAGCCATCTTTTCCATGCAGTCTTTCTCAACTATTAGAAACGGATATCAAGTATTCGTCTCGACATTTTGGATCAAACAAGTGGTTGGCGCCTTGGATTCCTACAGCACTCCGAATGCGAAGACTAATTCAGACAGAGAATGCTAGTGTGGTCTTTTATTTTCCTGCTTTGTAGTTGGGAAAATGTCTCTGGACAGATCCGTTATTCAATTCCTGAAGAACTGGAGCACGGAGCCTTTGTTGGGAATGTTGCCAGGGATTTAGGCTTAGATGTGAACGAATTAGCTAATCGCAAGCTTCGGTTAATGCCTGAGGCCAATGAACGGTATTTTAAGGTAAACTTGGATAATGGAGAGTTGCGCGTGAATGTTAAGATAGACAGAGAGAAACTCTGTGGACAAAACGCTAGATGCATGCTTACTAATAACATTATCATCGAAAATCCAGTGGAACTCTACAGCGCTGAAGTTGAGATATTGGATATAAATGATAATTCACCCAGTTTCTCAAATGATGAGCTCCGTCTGGAGATCGTGGAATCAGTTCCGCTGGGAACGCGCTTCCTGCTCCCGAGCGCGCACGATCCAGACGTGGGCACCAATTCCATCAGCGCTTACCATTTGAATGCAAATCAACACTTTGCCTTAGAGGTCAAGAACAGCAGTGACGGTAGTATAACTGCGGTCTTAGTGCTAACCAAAGTTTTAGACAGAGAAGTGTTGGCGACTCATCGACTAACTCTGACAGCCATTGATGGTGGAATGCCAGTGAGATCTGGCACGTCCCAAATTGTTATCACGGTTCTCGATGTCGACGACAATTGGCCGGTGTTCGAGCAGGCAGCGTACAACGTGAAGTTACCAGAAAACGTGCCAATAGGTACTTTGGTTGTCAAACTCAATGCCACTGATTTGGATGAAGGGTCGAATGGTCAAATAAGCTATTCCTTCAGTAGCAGTACCCCGGCTAGCGTGCGTGACCTCTTCAGCCTCGGGTCCAGAATGGGAGAAATGAGAGTCAAGGGGGTATTGGATTTTGAGGAGAACAATTTTTATGAGATTAACATTGAAGCAAAGGATAGTATTCATTTTGCGGTTTGCAAAGTTATAGTAGAGATAATTGACGTGAATGATAATGCACCCGAGATAACATTAATGTCAGTATCTACCCCGATCCGCGAAGATGCCCAGCCCGGGACTGTGGTTGCACTGATGCGTGTAACGGATCGAGATTCAGGACTAAATGGACAGTTTGAATGTCAGATTCCGGACGACCTACCATTTAATCTGAAGTCATCCTTGAAAAATACTTACACATTAACGACCAGTCATCATCTGGACCGAGAGACGAATTCCCAATATATGGTCCACATAACCTGCACTGATACAGGATCTCCTCCTCTCTCAACGAACAAAACCATTCTGGTTCAGATTTCAGATATGAATGACAATGCGCCACGCTTTGCACAGCTTTCCTATACGGTGTATGTCCCCGAGAACAGTCCTGCTGGCTCTTCTATAGGTGCTGTCTCTGCTTTGGATCCGGATCAGAACCGGAATTCACATATCGTGTACTCAATCCTGAACAGTCTGGTTCATAACATGCCTGCGTCCGCTTACGTTTCAATCACCTCGGATACCGGTAGCCTGTATTCCCAACGCCCCTTCGATTACGAGGAACTCAAAAACTTTCAGATCCACGTGCAAGCTCGGGATGCTGGATTCCCGGTCCTTGACAGCAATGTCACCGTCAACATTGTCGTCCTGGATCAGAACGATAACGCACCCCAAATCATTTTCCCGCTGACCAACAACAATTCTGGAATCACTTTGCCCCGCTCGGTGGACCCTGGCTCAGTAGTGACTAAAGTCGTGGCTGCAGATGCGGATTCCGGCCAGAATGCTCGCTTGACTTATCAGTTGATACAGGCCACTGACTCAGGCCTGTTCACCATAGCACATGGTTCAGGTGAAATTAGGACGATCCGTCGTTTCATGAAGGAGGACAACTCCGTTCAGAAACTCGTTGTTCGAGTTACAGACAATGGCCACCCACCCCTTTCAAGCACAGTCACCATCAATGTATTAGTAACAGATGATAGCGCAGAAACCCTATCAGATCACATTCCTCAAGTCCACGATGTCCGTCCCACTTCTAACTTAGCTTTTTACTTAATAATCACTCTGGCTTCAACCTCCTCTATTCTACTTGTGATTCTAATCGTCCTCATTGTGACCATGTGTCATTCCGATCGAAGTCGGTCTCGTTGCTGTGACCTTTCCCCTTCCTGCTGCAATTTAAACCGGTGGCATACAGACGACACTTTCCCAAATTCCCATTTATATTTTCAAACTGTCCCCGACTATAAAGGAACGCCACACTTCGTTGAGTTGGTTGGCAATGGGTCGCTCTCTCGAACGTACTCGTATAAAGTTCGTCCAAATCAGTTATCCAGTCAAGGAGATTTCGTCTTCTTAGCACCGTACAATACAGCAACTTTGCAAAATGACGCGGCCAACACTGATACACTTCTGGCAGAATGGAGAGCGGAGTTACCGAATAACTGGAAAAGTCCATACACTGAGGTGAGTTGCCATTTGATTTCATCAAATAATCTTGGCACAATCAAACTGTGAACAACAAAAGCCTTGCGTATCAGTAGTCATCTTGGAGCATGAATTGAGCGTCAATGTCTTTCTGATTCCCAGATGGTGAGTGTCTTTCTTGCAGTTGCCTTCTAGTCAGTTGATACCTGATGCCAGATTGAACCAGCATTAAAAAGATAACTGCAACTTTGCTGTCAAGTCAAGCTTCTTTGCAGCAAAACTGCATTTAATATTTGAATGTATCCTGGGGCCTACCTGCATCAACCTGATCAAAAATTCAATTTTATTGCTTCCCAGATGTAGTTACCATGTATAAAGTGTAAAGGTGTGTGCTAAGTCAGTGGAGTTATAGGAAGGTTTAAAACCTAATTGGAAATTACTGCTTAGATGAAGACAAACCATTCAGGTAATGAAATAAAGAACTTCAGATGCTGGAAATCTCAGAGAAAATAAAACAGAAATTGCTGAAGAAACTCAGCAGATCTGTCAGTATTTGAGGATGTGCTTCAAAACTGGAGAAGGATTACTGGACTTGAAACTATATTTTTGCCTTCTCTCCACAGATGTTGCCAGACCTGCTGAGTTTCTCTAGCGATGTTTGTTTTTGCGTCACCTCAGTGATGCCTATCAGGCCTATAGAGAAAAAGCAGGGAAATGGGGATCACTGGTAGCGCAAGTATATGCATCCAATATCCTTCACACTAGAACCGCATTAAATGTTAAATAACAGAGAGGCTATTCAGCCAATCATCAGCACTACATTATCCTCTGCTGTTTTTAATGATTTGTACAGGTGGGATCTTGTTCTAAAGTTGATTGAGAGGTATTGCATTGAATGAAACTCCAGCACAATATCAAATCTATTTTTAAAGATAAAACTCTGAGGTAGGTTCACCGGAACCCAAAACATTAACCCTAATTTTATTTTTTCCTCAGCAATGCTGCAAGTCCTGTTGAGCTTTTTCAGCAACTTCTGTTTCGTTGCTTTTTCTCTTGTGTTGTTTCTGCTTTAAGGATCTCTTGAGCTCCTGGGTGCCTCAGAGAACCGTGCAGATCTTGAAATTGATTCAGAATGTGGACATTGCAAATAAACTGTCAAAACACATCTTACTCATCTTCTAACCATCTGTGCAGAGGTCTCTCTTGTAATCTTGAAAATTCAATTTGGAAAAAGCCAGTAAAAATAAATCATTGCAATGTTGTAATCAATATTGTAGCTTCAGTTCTTAGAATCAGTTCTGACTTGGAACTAACATAACTGAAGCCCAATATGTCTCTCTTTGCACTGCCTGTGGTTGCAATATCATGGAGTGATTTTCAACTCCTGCATGTTTATTCAACACCTGATAAGTGGATAGTGGGCAGAGGAAAAGCAGGGGTAGGAACCATTTGTTTCTCTTTGCACACCCTTAGTCTGCATGATACAATTATCAGAAGGATTTCTAAATGTGAATTTAATAGTCTGGTCAACTTCAGACAGGGAGCAGTTTAAGATAAAAATCAATATTATACATCATGTGAGACTTAGATCTCCATATTACAATTCCATTACAACAACAGAAACTGGCCCCTCTTTTTGTACCCAGTGACAAGCTGAAGCAGTGGTCCTTAAAGTAAATGCTGGTACCATCAACACAAAATACCCCACATTCTTGCGCACCTGATCCAATCCTGGCCTTGAAACTGTAACAGTGAATCTGGTTCTTGCTTTGAAGGCACAGTTCATGGCTTGCATTAGAACTACTCTGAAAACTACCACAGGAATCTGTTCAAGATAAATTATTAGAAGTGTAAAATCTTCTGCACCTTCTCAGGAAGATTGTTAAAAAAAAGATGGACGCGCATAGTATTATTGAGATCATGATATTGTGGGGAACTGAACTGGAACAGCAGTATAAAAACTGTGGCTGTAAGAGGATATCAGAGGCCAGAAATCAAAGAGGGGCTATGTCACCTTTTGATTTCCCTAACCTGTCGACGATTCAAGGGCCAAGTCAGAAGTGTGATGCAATACTCTGACTTGCCATAATGAGTGCAGTTCCAACAATAATCAAAATGTTTGAAATCACCTAGACAAAACAATCTATTTGACTTTCTTGTCACTCATGAGACCTTGGTATGCCTGGCCGGGAGAGCATTTATTACCCTTCCCAAATTTCCCATGTGGAGGTGGGGTACATTGCCTTCTTGAACCGCTGCAATCTGTATGCTGTAGGTAGACCCATATGGTGTTAGAGGATGTTACAGGATTTTGATCCAGCAACAGAGAAGAAAAGGTGATTTATTTCCAAGTCAGATTGGTGAGTGGCTTGGAGAGAAACTTGCAGGTGATGTTGTTCATGTGTAACTGCTGCTGTTGTCCTTCTGATGCAAGTGGATGTGGGTTTGGAAGGTGCTGTCTAAGGAGCCTTGGGGAATTCTTCCCATGTGTCTTATACATGCTGCTGCAATTAAGCGTGGATAGTGAAATGACAGAATGTTTCTGGCTGAGGTGCCCATCAAGTGAGCAAAAGAAATCTGAACAGGAGTAGGCTGCTCAGCCCCTTGAGCCTGTTCCACCTATTCAATATGATCATGGCTGATCTGACATTCCTCACATCCACATTACTGCTCCTTCCCCAAAAGCCTTGATTCCCATGCTGATCGAGAATCCATTTATCTCCTAACCCTAACCATCTATTTTAAATATATACAAGGACTCTGCCGTCATACCTCTCTATAGCAAGGAGTTCAAAAGACTCACAGCCCTTTGAGAGAAGAAATGTCCTCATCTCAGGCTTTAATTGATGCCCCTTAATTCTGGTACGATGTCATCTGGTCCCGTACTCTCCTATGAGGGGAAATACCTTCTCAGTTTACCCTGTAAAGCCCCATAAGCATCCTATATATCTCAATGAAATCACGTCTCATTCTTCTGAATTCCGATGAGTAGAACTTCAGCCTGTTTAACCTTTGCTTAGAAGTCAATCCCTTCACACCAGGGATCGCCCTAATGAACCTTCTCTGAACTGCCTCCAATGTTATAATACCTGAGTAATGTTGGAGACGCACTCATCCAGTCAAATAGGGAATATTCCTTCATACTCCTGACTTGTGTATTGTAGATGCTGGAAACATGTGGGAGGGTCAGAAATTGAGTTATACGCCACTGTATTCTTTAGCTCTGACCTGCTAGTATAGCCACTATATTTCATGTTGAGCTCATTTCAATTTCTGGTCAATGCTAACCCACAGATATTGATTGTGGGATTCCAGTGATGGTAACAACATTGAATGTCAAGGGGCACTGGTTAGATTGTCTCTTATTGGAGCTGGCTATAGCCTGGTATTTGTGCAGCTTGAATGTTACTTGCCCCTTTTCAGCTGAGGCACAGGTATTGTCCAAGTATTATTTGATTTAAACATCGACTTCTTTAGTATTTGAGGCATCCTGAACAGTGCTGAACATTGGGCAAGCATCAGCGGACATTTCCACTTCTGACCTTATTGATGGAGGGACTGTCATTGATGAAGCAGCTAAACGTGGTTTGGCTTAGAACACTACCCTGCAGAGATGTCCTGGAGCTGATCAGTGATAATGGGAACTGCAGATGCTGGAGAATCCAAGATAACAAAGTGTGGAGCTGGATGAACATAGCAGGCCAAGCAGCATCTCAGGAGCACAAAAGCTGACGTTTCGGGCCTAGACCCTTCATCAGAGAGGTCTCTCTGATGAAGGGTCTAGGCCCGAAACGTCAGCTTTTGTGCTCCTGAGATGCTGCTTGGCCTGCTGTGTTCATCCAGCTACACACTTTGTTGTCCTGGAGCTGAGATGACTGACCACGACCAACTTCCTGGGTGTGAGGTATGACTCCAATCATCGGAGAGTTTTCTCCCTGATTTCCATTCTCTCCAGTTCTGTTAAGACTCCAACTGGCATTACATCCTCTAACATTCATGGCCTCCAGCAGTAAAGCTCAGTAGCGCAGTCAATACAATCACAAGATGCACTGTAGAATTTCACAAATGCTACTTATACAGCAATTTCCATTCCTACAACCACTGCCACTAGAGGAACCGCCACATAAGACACATGGGATCACCACCATCTACAGTTTCCCCTCTAACTCACTTATCATACTCACTTGGAAATATGTCATTGTTCCTTCAGTGCCGCAAGGTCAATATCCTGGAACTCCTCTTCTTACAACACTGTTAGTGAGTCTATGTCAAATTGACTGCAGTGGTGCAAAAAGGCAGCTCGCCAATAAATTCTCAAGGGCAGCTAGGAATGGTAAATGCATGCTGGTCCAGCCTACAATGTCTACATCCCACGAATGAATGAATAAGAAAAATGTCAATCAAGATATTGAATTAGCTCAGTGACAGGAAGTGTTGAGTGGTGATAGATTTTTCATACTGGAGGATGAATTGCAGTTGTGTCTCCTGTAGGTCAGCCTTAGATCCTTCAGATCTTTTACTTGTCGTAAACAATCGAGACTTATGTATTGGGAGCATCAATGTAATGATTGCAGTTGACATAAAAGTAGGCAACTGGTGAGGATAATTGCAGAATTCTGATGTGCACTGGATGGTTAAAAGGGAAGATGCATGATAGGATGCCATGAGGTGATGCATTATAGCAAGACTAATATGGAAACAGTATTCTATAAATTATATGATTTTCAGAAGTGTATTTTAGTAGAAATCTTAATATATATAGAAAAATCATTGACAGTGACATGGAAAATGATAACGTGGTTAAAAATATAAAAATAGCTTGTGGTTATATATATGTGCAGAGAAATAGAAAAGCAAAGAGATTGCACCGGAAATTTTAAAGTACCAGTTAAGACTCAGCTGGAATATTGTGGACAATTGTGGCAGCACATTTTAGGAAAGATGCAAAAACTGTAGAAAAGACGTATGGGAGGTTTATCATAATGGTAGCAAGATAGCAGCCTTCACTTAGAAGGAAGTTTGAAAACATTGGACTATCTCCTTCGAATAATTAAGAGGAAGTGGTAACCTAAGAAAAGTTTTCAAGATGATAAGAGATTTCAATCAAATAGAGAACATCAAGTCTCTGGTGAGTGAGTCTATAACCAAGATAATTGATTTAATGTTATTGGTGAGAAGGGAGAAAAGGTAAGCTAAATTGAATCTTGAATAAGCTACCTGAAAAATTGTTGAAAACTGTTCCCTTTAAAATGTTTAGGACTGATTTAGGCATGTACTTGAGAATGAAGATCAACAAAGGTTATAGTTAAAGTTGAGGATTTGGGACAAGGCACAAATATCCCATGAAACAATCAGCCTATGTACAATGAGCTGAATGGCTTCTTTCTCTGCTGTAAATTTCGAGCAACTTTTGATCATAATCCTTAGATCTTCATCTCATATCATTGAAATAGCAATAATGTGGTTACATAAATTTTCGGTCTCACTTTCCTTGATTAAAATCTTTTGTTTTTTTTGAAAGCAAATCCTGGATGACCTCTCATTATTTAAAACGTAAAGGGTGGTAAAATTTTGGAACTCTCTTCTGTAAATCACAGTTGATGCTATATCAGTTATTGCTCATAAATCTGAGACAGATAAAGTTTTGTTCAGCAAGGGTATAATGGATATGGGTCAAAGGCAGATATGTGGAGTTGAGTCACATCTAATTGCAGAACAGGTTCAAGTGAGTGAAAGGTCTATTCCTATTCTATGGGCAAAGTTATGCTTGGTGAAAATTAAAATAATGTGGGTAATATTGTTTTATGCTGAGATGGTGAACTAATGAGCTTTTTTGCTGCATCATGTTTGTTACAACTTGGGTAAAGATGTCAGTGGAAGGGAATAGATTACATTTCCAGTTTTTCCAATGAGTATACAGGTAAATCCTGCAGTACAGGACTAGTTACAGAGTAAATCTTCTTTCATTGCTGAAATAATATTGCTTAACCTTGCGTTCAGATGATCCCCTCAGACTGAAGCAGTTTGACATTTTCCAATTTCTTTTGCAAAAGCCATCACTGTAGCTTGTTTTCCAATTTCATTACCTCTGAATTATAGATTGTTTTTGTCTGTAAATTTATACCCACCATGAAGTGGGTTGCGACGCCAAAGCTAATTTGTTTTAGAGATCGTTACAGTCAACTTTGATAGAGGAAAGACCTTGCATTTAAATAGCACATTATGACACCCTCAGAAGTCCCAAAACACATATTCAATGAATCATTTTAGAGGTGCAGTCACAGTTATTATTTAGTTGGATTTTTGAGAGGCACAGGAGTTAAGGGTTGTTGTGGGCAAACAGGAAATGAGAGTTGTGAGCTCAGTCAGTTCAGTCATAATCCTACCAAATGACACACGCAGATTCAAAGCGCTGAATAGTCTGCTGTTGCTTTCAACTTCAAGATTCCTATCTTCCAATATGGTAAATGTGGCAGCTATTTTTGCAAAAAAAAGGATAATCCCATTAAAGGCAAATGAGCTCAAGAACCAGTAAATGTTTAAGTAAACAGATTTCAACTATTCACTCCGAGCACTTCCACCATCTACAATCCCAATCCACCACTAAAGACATTTTTCCAACCCCACCCGTGTCTGCCTTCTGGAGAGACCACTCTCTCCATGACTCTTTTGTCTGCTCTACACTCCCCTCCAACCCCCACCACACCCGGCACTTTCCCCTGCAACCACAGGAAGTATTACACCTGCCCCCACACCTCCTCCCTCACCCCCATCCCAGGCCCCAAGATGACTTTCCACATCAAGCAGATGTTCACCTGCACATTCACCAATGTGGTATACTGCATCCGCTGTACCTGGTGAGGCTACCTCTGCATTGCGGAGCCAAGCGGAGGCTTGGGCACCGCTTTGCAGAACACCTACGCTCAGTTCGCAATAAACAACTGCACCTCCCAGTCATGAATCATTTCAACTCGCCTTCCCATTCCTTAGACGACATGCCCATCCTGGACCTCCTGCAGTGCCATAATGATGCCACCCGTAGGTTGCAGGAACAGCAACTCATATTCTGCTTGGGAACCCTGCAGCCCATGGTATCAATGTGGATTTCACCAGCTTCAAAATCTCCCCTCCCCCCACCACATCCCAAAACCAGCCCAACTCATCCCTGCCTGCCTAACCTGTTCTTCCTCTCACCTGTCACCTCCTCCCACCTCAAGCTGCACCTCCATTTCCTACCTACCAAACTCATCCTGCTCTCTTAACCTGTCCGTCCTCCCTGGACTGACCTATCCCCTCCCTACCTCCCCACCCATACTCTCCTCTCCACCTATCTTCTCCTCTATCCATCTTTGGTCCACCTCCCCCTCTCTCCTTATTTATTTCAGAATCCTCTCCCCATCCCCCTTTTCTGATGAAGGGTCTAGGCCCAGAACGTCAGCTTTTGTGCTCCTAACATGCTGCTTGGCCTGCTGTGTTCATCCAGCTCCACACTTTGTTACCACTTTTCATAAGCACAGTATTCAGCATTTATGTGCCCCTTGGGTTACCATCAGCAAACTCTTCATTTGCCTCATCTTTTTTCTGTCACTCTCAGCACTGTCTCCATGTATTCTCTTTGCCACTCCACACCTTATAGTTCATGTAAATGCCACTTTTTCTCAGCTGCTTTCTATCTGATGAAGGGTCACTGGATTTCAAAATATTATCTCTGTTTACCTCTCTACAGATGCTGAGTTTCTCTCGTGTTTTCTGTTTTTCTTTAACATTAAATGGTCACTAGGGAAGGAAATAGGTAATTCAGAAAAAGAAAACCTGAAGCCAATGAATGATGAAAATATTGGTTTTGCCACCAGATAAACTATTAGAAGTGATTAATATGAAGGAAAATCAGATGTGCAAATGAGGGATGAATACAAAAGGAAAATTCTGCAGATGCTGGATATCTGATATGGAAACAACAAAAAGACCCAACTGAAACTCAGCAGGTCAGGCTGTATCAGTGGAGAAAAACCAGTGACATTTCAGATTCATGGGCTTTCATCTGAATAGAAAAGAAATAGAAACGTAAAAGCTTTATTGCCAGTGAGTAGGGCAGGAGGGTGGGGGAGTGAAAGACAGGATCTATGATATGTTGGACATTTACATAATACAAGATTTCATGATGCAACATCCAAAAAAGTGCTAATGGCTTGAGCGAAGGAACATAGATTGTGCCCACATTAAAACCACCCATATGAATGATGAAGGGAGAAAGTGAACAATAAGACAAAGACCAGCACAACATCCAAAAAAAAGCAGAAAAGTACATAGAATAATGTTATAGCATATTCTTCTGTCTTATCTTTAGTGCCGATGTTCTGATTTCACTGTCTTGAGAATGCGGATATTTCTGGAGCCTTCTCCGGTGTGTTGTTTAATTGTCCACCATCATTCGTGACTGGATGTAAAAGGACTGCACAGCTTCGCTCTGATTCATTAGTTTTGGCATTTCTAAACTTTGTCTGTCACTCACTACTAATGTTGTTTAACATGCAAGTAGTCATGTTTTACAGCTTCACCAGGCTGACATCGTTTTATTCAGGTGCACATGTGCTGCTCCCAGCATGCCTTTTTGCACTGCTCATTGAACAATGTTTGATATTTTGAGAAGATTTGTAGCTCAGGTTGAGTTTCTGGATGTGAGTTTGCTCACTGAGCTGGAAGGTTAGTTTTCAGACGTTTCGTCACCATTCTAGGTAACATCATCAGTGAGCCTCCGATGAAGCGCTGGTGTTATGACCCGCTTTCTATTTATTATTTATTAATATTATTTATTTATTATCTATTAATAAATAGAAAGCAGGACATAACACCAGCGCTTCATCGGAGGCTCACTGATGATGTTACCTAGAGTGGTGACGAAACGTCTGAAAACTAACCTTCCAGCTCAGCGAGCAAACTCACATCCAGAATGTTTGATATCCTACCTTAACGGTAATGATGGCGTGGGGGATATGCCGGGAGATTGCAAGGATGACATGCAGCACATTTCTGCTGCTGCAAATGATCTACAGAGACTCATGGATACTTAGCCTTGAGTAGTTAGGTCTTTTCAAAATCTGTTCTCTCTGGCATAGTGATAGGACCACATGTTATGATGTAGAGTACCCTCCAGTGATCTTTCTTCAGAACCTAAGGGTGAGTGTACTCAAAATGTTAATTCTGTTTGCTCTCCATAGATGCTGCCAGACCCGCTGAGTTTCTCCAACAATGTCTACTTTTGTTTGTTTTACATGTAGAATATTAATTCATCAGCCGGTGGGTTTAGGTGGCAACTACCAGTAACTTCCCTTCCCATTTTGACATTATGTCAAGAGACTTAATGGGTTCTGAAATCAACCCACTCCTGACTGTACAATGCTCTGATTCTGTGAGTATAATATGTGAGGAGTTTGCATGACTGGTCTGAAAGATAGGTGTCCCAATTTTGGTTTAAGGAGGACTTTGCAGGGCAAATCCAGCCCTGTTTTATATTTCTGCTGCCGACTTTGGTGCCAGCTGGTCTGTCTATTTTCATTACTTTTTTGAGGCTTTTTACAGTTTGATACAACTGAGTGGCTTCTGGGCCATTTCAGAAGGCAGTTAAGGGTCAATCACATTGGGGTTAGAGTCACATTTTGACAATACCAGACAAGGATGCCAGATTTCTTTTCTTAAAGGGCAATAGTGAACCAGATGGGTTTTCACAACAATGGATTAATGGTATCCTTATACTTTTGGTAAATTGAAATTCTACCAACTGCAATGATGGGATTCAAACCTGGGTCCCCAGAACATTATCTGGAACTCTGGATTACTGAACAAGCAACAATTCCAGTACACCATTACATCTCCATATACAAAACTGAATATGTATTCCAAGCACTTTCTGACCAAAGTGTTGTGAAACAAATTCCTGTGCAAAGTTCAGACCCAGAATACAGAATGATATTGTTATTTTACCTTTAATTATGACAAACATCAAAAGAAAATTCATTTTGCATCCACCAGTTGGTCAATTCTTCCACATTTTTCATGCTTAAATATGTACATTTATTTGAACATTCCACCTCAGTTGCAATCATAATTTATGTGTATTTTAGAAAAATAGTGCCACTGAATTTTTTGTCCTTTTTCAGTTTCTATGTATTTTTTAAATTTCAAAACTGCAATTACTTTTAATTTAGAGCTCTAAGATTTGTGCAAAATTTACAATTATATTCTTTGCTGAAAAGGAGTTTCAGTTTTGTGGTAATGGAAAACATGAAACAGAGCTGCAGAAGAGAATGTAACTTAGCTTTTGAAGTGAGATTGCCTCAAGCAAATAGTCTCATACGGTCACAGCATGATGCTGTCGACAGTATAATGATAACTGTTGGAAATTGAATTACTTCAACTTTAAAATTAAAAGTTGAACATTTTACAGTTTGTTGAATTGCTTTTAAAATTCTCCTGTTATCAATTGGTTGAAAGGACAATCTGTTCTTTAGTAGTGCTAAAATTTAATCTCCATTTACATACCAGCAAAACTGGGAACTTCAATTCAATTAGTGCTTTTTTAATACAATTTCATAGCATCAAAAAGTCCCTTATGAGCAGTGAAGTAGTTTTGAAGTACTGTCACTGTTGTAATGTAGAAAACTTAGCAATTTGCATGCATTTGCTATGGGATTACGTCAAAGGTTGCCATGCTAGACAAAACCAAATGGTTTCTCCGTCATTTACGCACTAAGCAATTTTCAGTCCATGCAGACAGTTGGGATAAATGGGTCCTTTTTGGGTGAGCAAATCTATTATGAGCAGAACATCCAGGGGATCATTGGTAGGTCCTAAATTATTTACAATCTGTATCAATGATTTGGATGAAGTGACCCAAATGTGTGGTAGCTAAATCTGTGGATAGCATCAAAATAGCTAAGAAAACATAGAAAAATAGAAAATAAAAGCATGAGTAGACCATTCAGCTCTATGAGTCTGCTTCACCACTCAATATAATCATGGCAAATCAACCAACACAGTCTGCTATCCCTGCTTACTCCCCAGTTTCTTTTAAAAGTTTAGCCCTAAAAAAAATCTAACTCCTTCTTGAAAACATTTAATGTTTTGGCATCAACTGCTTCCCGTTGCAGAGAATTCCACAAGCTCACAATTTTCTGGGGGAAGAAATTTCTCCTTAGCTTAATCCTAAATGGCTTACCAGTTGTCCTTTAATTATGACAGAAAGCAAGTTACTAAGAGGAGACTTACAACCTACAAAGAAGTAGATTAAGTCAGTGGACAAAAATATGGAAAATAGCGTATAATGTGGACAAATGTAAATTTGCACATTTTGGCAGTAAGAATAATGAAGCTACTACTAGTACTGCTTCAATAGAGAGTGATTGCAGGTCTTTGTGGTGCAGAGGAATTTAGGTGCCCTGGTGCATGAATTGCATAAATTAATATGCACTTACAGAAGTTATAAGGAAAGCCAAGGGAATGCCATTATTGTTTTCAAAGGAAATGCAATATAAGATTAAGGATGCTGCTAAGACCACATACGAATTAACACAATTTCACACAATTTCAGTCACATTTCAGTTCGGATTGAATAGATTAGGATTATAACTTTGGAATCGAAGAAATGATCTTATTGAAACCCATAAGATGTTCAAGGATTGAATCTTGTGGAAAATCGGGCATATTTATTCTTGTGGGGAGACTAAAACTACAGGAAATAGTTTAAGGATAAGTTATCTCCCGTTTGAAACAACGAGTAAATAGCATTAATTTTTCACAGAGGACTGAAGGAATGTTATATTCTCTTCTCCAGAAGATTGACTCTTTAAATGTACTCACACCTGAGTTAGATAAAGTATTGGTAGATAAGGGAGTCAAAAGTCATGGAAAAATATGAAAGTGAAAATAATGCCACAACCATATCAGCCATGATGTTAGTAAATGGGTGAGCAGGCTGAAAGGACCGAATGGCCAAATCCTGTTTCTAAGCCCTTTTCTCCTCACAAACTCCCACAAACAACAATGTGTGAACATTGGCTAGTCTACTTTAGTGATGGTGATTGGGGTGATTGGCCAGGACACCAAGAACAATCCCAAGGCTTTCTTCAAACTCATCACTGCCATGACATCTACAAAAATAAAACAGAGAACTAGGGATGCTGGAAATCTGAAACAAAAGCAGAAAATGCAGCCAGCCTGGCAGCATATGTGGAGAGAAAGTAGAGATAAAGTTTTGAATCCAGTGATTCTTCTTCAGAACTGATGAAATTGCTTATCTTCATCTGTGAGAGTGGAAGATGCTTTGATTTAATGTATTGCCTGGAGTTTTGCCATGACAGAAAGCTTCTCCGTGTGGTGAAAATTACAATTAAAGATGGAAGTGATAGCCCTGGCCCCAAACAAAACAATTCTCATTCTCTGAGTCAGAAATAGGATTGGTTAGAATTTTCAAATGAGCAGTTCATTGAATCATTTGACCATTTAAATAATCAGCCATGTTCACAGAAATAGGGATTTGCTAGCTCTGGCTAATGAAAGGAAAAGGAAGCAGCTTCCACAGATGAAAGCATTAGAATCACTGGACTCTACAGCGAGTAAATCCTGGGTGTTTTTGGCAGGGGTTGGTTTCGGTACTCTGCAAAGGATGTGAGGAGGGTGGAGAGTGGGTATCCCAGTATGGTAGGTATGAAGAAAGGTTTATTTTTGTTTTTATTCTGTGATGTTAGCATTCACTGGCAGTATTGACGTTTATTGTCCAACCCTACTTTCTCCTGAGAAGGTGATGGTGAGCTGACTTGTTGAAATACTGCAGTTCATTTAGTGTGGGTAGACCCGCATTGATGTTCGGCATAGATTTCCAGGAACTAAACAACAGCAGCAATGAAGGAATGACAATAATTTTCCAAGTTAGGATGTTGCGTGGTTTGGAGGAATTTGCAGATGTTGGCATTCTCAAATATCTGCGGTGCTTATCCCTCAAATCAAAATGGTCGTGGGTTTGGAAAGTGCTGACGAAGGAGCCTTGTTGAATTTCTACAATGCAGTTTGTAGGTTGTATATGCCGCTGCCGCTGAGCATCAGTGTTGTGGGGAGTGATTGTTTGCCGGTGTGCACTAATCAGCCAGCTGCTTTGTCCCAGATGGTGTCAAACTTCTTGAGTGTCACTGGAGCTGCACTGATAAGGACAAATGAGGAGTATTTCATTACACTCATGACTTGTGCCTTGTAAAGTGGTTGACAGGCTTGGACAATAATTGAGTTATTTGTTGAAAGGTTCCTGCTCTTGTCGACACTGTATTTAAATGGATAGCCCAATTCATTTTCTGGTCAATTTTACCCCCCAGGATGTTGATCCTGGTGGACTCAGTTGTGGCCATTCCGATTAATGTCAAAGGCCAACAGTTAGCTCCTTTGAAGTTGAATATCATTATGACTGATGCCCGTGTGTCATGAATGTTACTTGCCATTTGTCAGCCCAAACCTGGATATTGTCCAGGCCTAACTCCCATTGGACATGGACTCCATCAGCTGAGGAGTCGCAAATAGTGTTGAACATTGCGCATTCATCAGCGAACATCTTCTCTTTTGATCTTATGATGTAGCGAACGTCATTGATGACCGACTGAAGATGGTCATAGAATACTATGCTGAGGAACTCTTTCACCGATGTCCTAGGGCTGAGAAGACTGATCTCCAACAAACATAACCATCTTTCTTTGTATTAGTTTGGATAGTGCAGGCAACGATTCAGAATTCTTTAAATTTGGCACTGGGATATCGGCTGAGACCAAAGTTGATTTTCTGCTTCTGCCTCCAAGAAGTACACAAACATTGGTTTGATTGTCCTCCCATAGAATTCAGAAAATATGGCTGATGAAATTTCTCGATGTCTCTTAGGCATTGCTGACTTTGCCCGGGTTTAACTACAAGTATGATGATGAGAATTCCTCGCACAAATTTTGTTGACTGTTATTGCAACAGCTTGTAGAATGCTGAGTTCTATAGCTAAACCTGTATTGGATCTTCTAAAAAATGCAGGGCTTTTGTCAGAAGTAGCTACAAAATTATAGAAATGCTCAAAACATTCCAAAGTGTTTCCTTCAACGCGTATGGATGGTGTAATCTTTGGCTGACAGGAGTGGATTGTTACATTATTTTTAATTTGGCAACTTTCAAGAACAAAATGAATTTCTTTTGCATTAGAATTGAAAAGATCAAGAGTGCCTTGCAAATCTGATATAGATCAGGTAATTGCACTTCAGTCAGCTGCAGTTCATAGACAATGTATGCTAATAGTTTTCAATTTATTTTAGGATCAGATGTGATTGAGGTTAAAGGGGGTCAGCACAGTGGCTCACTGCTGCCTCACAGCACCAGGGACCCAAGTTCTATTCCATCCTCAGGCGGTTATCTGTCTGGAGATTGAACATTCTCCCTGTGTCTGCATTGGTTTCCTCAAGGTGCTCCGGTTTCCTTCCACATCCAAAAGTGTGTAGGCTAGGTGGATTGACCATGGAAAATTGCCCACAGTGTTGATGGACATGTAGATTAGGTGGGGTATAGGGGGATAGGTCTGGCTGGGATGCCTTGATAGTCGGCGTGGTCTTGTTGGGCTGAAGGGCCTGTTTCTACACCGTAGGAATTCTGTGAGTCAAAGATGAGGGGTATATGAGGACAGTCCGAACACTTTATCTGACTCGTTGAAAAGCAACTCTTTCATGAAGCTCTGTTTTCTCAACTCTCAAATGTCATACTTTCTTGGGAATACAAAGAAAGTGCTTCAGAGACAGCCTGAAGCTCTTCTTGAAATTATGACCACTACCATTTATTCAGAGTGGCCCATCCTGCCTATCAAATTATGTTATTACCCAAGTTATAATATCTTAATGGTGAGGCAAAGGAGAAAATGAAAAGATGGCAGATTTTGCACTCTGGATCCTACGAGCTTGTGGGACGTCCTGTTCCTGTCCCCAATATTCACAAGTAGGTAGTCAATCTGAGCAGAGACAGCAGCAGCAACAGAGCGAAGGAGAATGAACCGCATGGTGAACAGCAGCAGCAGCAGCAGCAGGATAACTATCTGAGGAGTGGGGTCAGTCAGAGCGAACCTGGGGGTGAACAAGGGCAGAAGGATAAATACCTGAGGAAGAGGATCAGTCAGAGAAAACATGGAGGTGAATCTAGGGGCAATACTTCAGAGGTGACGTCACAACTCAAAAAGTGACATAGGCTTGGCTACTCAGGACCAAGAGTGAGTGATGAGTGTCTGGAAGGAGATAAAGCACTTATTTTTGTAGTTGTAGTGTGCTAGCAGTAGAGACCAGGAGTGAGACTAGTGTATTTGGTTCCTGGATTATTATCTTTAGATGATCAGGTTGTTTTATTCAATAAGATTCTCAATGGCAGTAGAAATGGATCACATGGAATGCTCCTCTTGCAATGTGTGAGAAATCAGTGGTACGTCCAGCTTCCATGGTAACTATATATGCCGGAATTGTGCTCAGCTGCAGATTCTGATTTTCCGGATAGAACACCTGGAGATGAGGATGGACTCACAATGGAGCATTTACGAAGCAGAAAGTATCATTGATAGAATGTTAGTGAGCTGGTCACATGACCAGTAAGCGCTACAAAGATGGAGAAGAATTTGGTGAACACCAGAAAGACAAGTAAGTGTGGCAGGCAGTGCAGGAGTCCCCTGTGGTCATTTCTGTGTCAAGCATGCATGCCATTTTGCATAATTTAGGGGAATGGCTTCTCAGGGGAAAGAACGAGTGGCAGTCAAATGAGTCACACCACAGCTGGCACTGTTGTACAGTAGTGAAGGTCAAAGTGAGGGTGAGCAGTAGTGACAGTGGACTGTATAGTCAGGGGCACATATAGGCATTTCTATGGCTGCAAGTGAGACATCAGGATGATTGTCTCCTTGGTACAAGGGTCAAGGGTGTGTTGCTGAGCGGGCACAAGATATTCAGAAGGCAGGCAGTGACCAGCCAGAGGTTGTTGACTATATTGGTACTGACAATAAAGGAAGAAGCAGAGATGAGGTCCTGCAAAGGGAAATCACAGAGTTAGGTTGGACTTGAAAAGTAGGATTTTGCAGGTTATAATCTCGTGACTACTTCACTGCAGTGAAGCTAGGAAAGGAAGATAATACAGTTAAATATGTGACTCAATAGATAGTATTGGAGGGAGGGTTTCAGGTATGTGGATCGTTACACTGTCTTCTGGGACAGGTGGAACCTGTACAAGTAGGGTGGGTTGCACTTAAACTGGAGGGGTACCAATATCCTGGCAGAGAAGTTTGCATGTGCTACTTGGGAAAGTTCAGTCTGGTGTGGCAAGAGGTTGAGAACCAGAACAGTTGGTGGACAAGTAAAATGATTGACAAGGAGTCTGACACAAAGGCGAGTAAGACTGACCGACAAGGAGAGGTTACTGAACACGGTGGGATTGGCGGCCTGAAGTGTATTTGCTTTAATATGACTAAGACAGGTAAGGCAGATGAATTGAGAGCTTAGATTAATACATATAACCATGACGTTGTAGCTATTACACAGACTTGGTTGAGAGAGGGACAAGACTGGCAGTTTAATGTTCTGAGATTTAGATGTTTAAGGTGTGATAGACAGGGATATAAAAGAGTTGGGGAAGCTCTGTTAAAGAGATAATGGGAACTGCAGATGCTGGAGAATCTGAGATAACAAAGTGCAGAGCTGGATGAACACAGCAGGACAAGCAGCATCTTAGGAGCACGAAAGCTGACGTTTTGGGCCGAGACCCTTCAACAGAAAAGCCAGGCCTAGGCCCAAAATGTCAGCTTTTGTGCTCCTAGGATGCTGCTTGGCCTGCTGTGTTCACCCAGTTCCACACTTTGTTATCTGGGGAAGCTAGGTGGCTGATTAAGGTGAATATCACAGCTGTACTGAGGGAGGAAATCTTGGCGGGCTCATTCAGCAAGGCTACCTGACTAGAACACAGGAATAGGAAGGGTGCAATCACTTTGATGGGATTTGACTACAGGCATCTCAATAGCCACCAGTAATAGAGGAATAGATATGTGGACAGAATATGCAAACATGTGAAAACAAGTGTTGCGGTGATTGGTGATTTTAACTTCCCCTGTATTGACTGGGTCTCCCTTAGGGCCAGTGCTTGGATGGAGGACAATTTTTTATGTCAATTTGTCCAAGATGGTTTTTTGAAATAAGGAAAAAATAGCCCAACAGGGTTTAGGGTAAAAGTGGGTAAGTTTAAAGGAGATGTGAGAGGCAATGTTTTTACACAGAGAGTGGTAAGTGCCTGGAATGTGCTGCCAGAGGAGATGATGGAGTCATAGACTTATTCAGCATAGAAACAGACCCTTTGGTCTAACACATCCGTGCCAACCAGATATCCTAAACTGATCTAGTCCCATTTATCAGCTTTTGGCCCATAACCATCTAACCATTTCCTATTTATGGACCCATCCAGATGCCTTTTAAATGCTATAACTGTACCTGCATCCACTATTCCTCTGGTCGGTTGTTCTGTACACGCACTTCCCTCTGTGTGAAAATGTTGCCCCTCAGGTTCATTTTAACATCTTTCCCCTCTCACCTTAAATCTATGCCTTCTAGTTTTGGACTTCCTGCTCCGTGAAAAAAAAATAGCCTCGGTAATTCACCTTTTCCACACCCATCATAATTTTGTAAACCTCTGTAAGATCACCCCTCAACCTCTGATGCTGCAGGGAAAAAGCCCCAGCCGTGTCAGCTTCTCCTGAAAGCTCAAACAATCCAATCAGGGCAACATTCTTGTACATCTTCTTTGAACCCTTTCAAGTTCAACAACATCTTTCTTAATGTAGGAAGACCAGAATTGATTGTGGTATTCTAAAAAATGGCCTCACCAATGCCCTGTACAGCTGTAACATACCATCCCAACTGCTACAGTCAATGTGCTGATCAATGAAGGCAAGTATGCCAAATACTTCTTCACCATCCTGTCTGCCTGTGATTCCACTTTCAAGGAACTATGCACCTGCGCCCCTAGGTCTCTTTGTGCAGCAACTTTCTCCATTAACTACCAATAACTGTCTAAGTCATGCTCTGTATATATCAGAGGCATTTTGGCAGAGACAAGAATAGGCAGGAAATGGCGGTGGGGGGGGGGGGGGCAAGATCACATGGAGGCAGAGGTTTTTAATTCAGAAAAGCACCATGTGTCATTGCAGTCTTGGTGGTTCAAAAGGCCTGTTCCTGTGCTGTACTTTTCTTTGTTCTTCATCCTTTGGCCTTTGATAGCCAGTGTGTTCATCACATGAAAACCCACGGCAAAAACTCACAACACTGGCTGGATGTCATAATCAAACTGAGACATTATTGCTGACGCTGTGAAAATCTGACGCTGTGAAAATCTGTCTAGATATTAGCTCAAGCTTCTAGCACAGGACTTGAAGTGACATATTTGTAATTCAAAGATGAATTGTACCACTGAGCAATAGCTGACACATGTATTTGTTATTGTGCTCACAGTATTTTGCCTTGTCGGCTTGGAAAGCAGATTATCTGACACATTTGCAGTAATCAAAGGAGCTCCTTTTCATTTATGTGGAGCTTGCAGGATACCTGCACGTTCTTCATTCTCTGTGAGTCAAACAAATAATAAATAAACTTGCTCTGAAGGTGGAGTTCACAATTCACAACATTGAATTTTAAATCGAAACATATCTTACTTGAGTGTTCAATAGCCCAGTGCATACATCCTATACAAACATACGTACAGCCTGTATCTTATGAATAATTGCACAGTCCAAATGGGATTGTTAAATTATTCTGTTCAGAGTTGTCGGCATTGCTCCCAAGATCAGCATTTGTTGTCTGACTCAAATTGCCATTGAACTAAGAGCCCTGTTTGGCCATTTCAGAGGATTTTTAAAAGTCAACCACATTCTTGTGGATCTGGAGTCACGCATTGGCTCGGCCAGGTGAGAAAAGCAGATTTTCATACTTCAAGATATTAGTGATCCACATCGTTACTAAGACTCACTTCCAATTCCAAATTTGATAAGCAACCTGTTACTAGACATGTGGGTAGATGTTGGAAGGAGTTGCCAGAGGAAGTGGTGGACGCCAGTGTAAAGGCAACATTTAAAAGGCATCTGGATGGGTATATGAATAACAATGGTTTAAAGGAATATGGACCAAATGCCAGCAAATGGGACTAGATGCATATCAGATAACTGGTTAACTTGGATGATTTGGACTGAAAGGTCTGTTTCCATGTGTATGTGTATGGTTACACATCTCTTGAACCTATGTGCCCTGGCTCAGGGATAACGACACTACCATTTCACCACAACAGGCCTCCAATCCAAGTTTTACTAATTGTATTTCAATTCCACTATTGTGTGATTTGAACCCCTGCCCTAGGCTGTTAACTTGGCCGTCTCTGAATTACTAGCCCAGTGGACCACTCCTCTCCATTATGTTGTTATTTTCCCACTCTTTATTTGGCCAGCTTGTTTCCTTGAACAGATGTTTTTCAGTGGATTATTAATAATTCTGATGAAAGGTCATTAACTTGAAATATTAACTCTTATTTGTTCCCTAAAAAATCTGGCAGTCCTGCTGATTATATTCAACAATTCTTTTCCTTTACAGATTTCCAGCATTAGCAGTAATTGTTTTTGTATTAATAACTGTATGTTTGTGTCTGTATATTTTTGTAGGTGGGACAAATGAATACAGACTGGCGTTCATCAGAACCTCACATAGTCGGAAAGATCAGGTATTATGTTGTTTATTTTAAGTCTTTCTAGTGTTTGCCCTTGATTCATTTAGATACCAATTTAAGTCCCTACTCATGCATATGCAAACATGATTAACATATCTTATACATGGGATAGTAGTCGTCAATCAAAAGTTTTCCATCAATCATTTTGTTTTGTTTTCCTTACAAGGAAACAACCTATTTTAAGTTCGACTATAGTTCTGAATAAGCAAATTGTGGCACCCAAATATGGGTGGTTCATCAAAATTTTAAGTAACTATATTCATGATCTATTTGAACTACATATGTGCCTTTAATGTTGTAAGGTGTAATGATGTAAGATTCAGATGAAATCTTTCACTGTTTTGATTTACATTTGGTTGAAGAATTGTTGCAGCTGATATAAAAACACATTTGTGCCAGATTGTGTTCTAAAAATGATTGTAAGGCAAAAACACTTATGATTATTACATACACAAATGGTGCATCAACTTCAGGCAAGTGACAGATGTGAGATTAAACATGAATATTGAAAACAAAAACAGAAGTTGCTGGAAAAGCTCAGCAGGTCTGTGAAGAGAAATCAGTTAATGTATCGGGTCTGGCGACTCTTCCTCAGGGATTTTAGTTCTTTTGGCTTTTATAATATTGAAAAGTTGCACTTGTATTATTTTGTCACACTGTCAATTTCTGGGAAACAATATCCCACGGTCTGCTTCAGCATTGAAATGCATTGAATGGCATCAAGCTGCTGTATTTGTGGGGGAGATACAAACTAAACTCACAAGAGAAAGCAAATTCTTCTTTCAAATCTAAGTAACTTTGAACAGTATAATCATTTTTATTTATCATTAATTGAGTACTTTGATGCTAAATGTTAACTTTTGCAATCATGAAGCCACATTCTTTCAAGTATTAATTAATGCTGTAGAGTTTTTTAAAAATTAAAATTGAAAGTAAAATTTAAAAAAAAAGATTTTTAACCTGCCTTTACTTGTTTCACTTTCTCGCTTGCCAGACTCTATTTCCTTTTATGCCTTTCACTCTATTTGATTTACAATTAATTCACCCACTGTAAAATTCCCTCTAGGTTTTTATGATGTTTAATTAACAATGTCTAACTAATTGGATAAGAAATTAAAAACTGAAAAAAAACTGTGGATGCTGTAAATCAAAGACAAAAGCAGAAATTGCTGGAATAGCTCAACAGGGCTGGCAGCATCTCCGGAGAGAAATAAGAGTTAACGTTTCAGGTCGAATGACCCTTCCCCAGAGCTGGGTAAGAAATTGCCTTGTTCTCTGAGGTTTCAGATACCCCTTATTACCACACATTTTCAGCAACTTACCAAGTACTTTTCTAAATATGTTAAATGTGCAGTGACAAGTCAAACTAACAACTTGTGATGAACTACCACTGTTACTAGTTGAATGGAGTAATTTGTGGGCAATCTTAAACATAACTAATATGAAATGGTTGCCACAGTATTCAAAGGCAGCAGTGATAAATGGCAATTTAATCTCCCAATGCAGCTTAACAGTCAGAACTTGAGGACATTTTGACTGTATTTGAGTCTGAGCAAGCCAACAGGTATGATTTGGCAGAGAATTTGCACATCATGGGCTATAAATCTGGATTGGCAGAGCTCTGCAATATTTTCGTGGAGCCAGAGAGAACACAATAATTGTGGTATAGTAAAGGGATCAGTGAAAACCTGTGTTCCAGCAGCACTGAACCTGAGCAATCATCTTTGGTGGCTTATCCAGCACAATTAGAGCATTGCATTGACTACAGAGATAGTCCACATGAGATAGATCTCAGCACAGGATAAAGCTAACGTCATCAAAATAAGTTAACAAATTCGATCACCTGAGAGTTTTTAAGTCATATTTTTCTCTTGCTGGAGAAGAATTTGCTGCCTCAACATAAAGCATTAACCGACCCCAGCACAATGAAGTCCTTTCTTGTTAGCAACCTCATTCATGTGTGTTACACACGACTCATAGCAGTCTTAGATCAGTATTTGTAGTATAATGACATCCGAGATCGCAGTTAATTCTCTTAATTAACATAAACATTATTTTATAAAAGAGGGATTTAAGGGTGAAATCTAAGAATTATCAAACGCTGCGTGAAAAATCTTGAAGGAGACACATGGAATGTAAAATAAAGAGAATTCCAAGTATGGATTGTAATGCTCAATTAATATTCTTCAGTTTAACTCAAATAATCTCAGGATATTTGATGATCATACACGTCTTGAAATGGAGTATAAAGGAATAGATAAGGTTGCTTAATGTGTTTGAAATCTCTGTTTACAATTTTAATGAATGCATTAATCCCTTGATTTGAAAAGGTAAAGAAATGGAAAATGGATTTCGGCTCAATGTGCCGAGTATAATAGATGATCTACTTCAAACAGTCAAACTGTAAACTGTCACACGAGTTGCTGATAAAACAGAACTTAAGGTCTTAATAGTGTAAGGTATAGGTAGAAATCTTCAATATAGCTCCAACAACACACAAGAATCTCAACAAAATCCAGAATAACTCAGTTCACACAGCACCTACTCCGTTCAGCACTGGTTTTTCATGGCTGCAGTGTGCAGCCCCTACAATTTGCACTGTAGCAATTCACTAAGTCACCTCTGACAACAGCTTCCAAATCTGTAACACCTATAAGAACTGGAGACCACAGAAGCTTATCAAGTACCAGCCGAAGTCAATCATTCATGCCATTAAGTCTGCTCTGCGTTCAACATGATCATGGCCAATTGGTTATCTCAACACCATATTCTTGCTGTCTCCCCATATCCCTTGACATCTTTAGCTGGTAAAAATCTATTTCTTTCTCAAATATATTCAGTGACTGTGCTTCCACAGGCTTCTGAAATTTCTCCTCATTTAAATCTGAAGTACCATACCATGCATCCTGATATTGGAAGACCATGTGCTGGACCTCCCAGCAGGAAAATCAGCATTGCTGCATCCAATTTGTCCAACCCTTTCAGAATGTTATATGCTTCAATGAGATGCCCTTTCAGTCTTCCAGATTCCAATGAACAAATGTCCATTCGGCCCAATATTTCCTCATTTGACAAACCCATCATTCCAGGAATGAGTCTGAACCCTCTTTTGACTCTCTCTATGGCAAGTACTGTATAACTCTCTGATGAAGGGTCTAGGCCCGAAACGTCAGCTTTTGTGCTCCTGAGATGCTGCTTGGCCTGCTGTGTTCATCCAGCCTCACATTTTATTATACTGTATAACGTTTTGTTAGGTAAGGAAACCAAAAATTGCACATAGCATTCCAAGTGTGGTCTCACCAAGGCCCTGTACAGCTGAAGTAAGACTTCCTTGCTCCAGTAAACAAATACGCTTGCAATGAAGGACTACAAACTATTTGCCTTTCTAACTGTTTGCTGAATCAGGCTTGCTTTCAATGACTGGTGTACAATGACATTGAAGTCCCTTTCTTTACATAACTCATTTCCAGCCGATTACCATTTAAACAATGCTTTATCATTCAATTCTCCGACCAAAGTGGTCAACTTAACATTTACTCATAGTATCCTGCTTCTGCCATGTATTTTCCAACTCACTCAATTTATCTAAATCGCTTGAGGACTACTTACATTTGATCCTCTTACCACTCGCACTCGCAATTAATTTTGTGTCATCAGCAAACTGTGAAATATTATAGTCAATATATCTATTGATATACATTGTGAATAGCACTGATTCCTGTGATACTATACTAATGACTACCTTTCACTCTTTATTCTTGCACCATCTCCTGTCTGCTCATCAATTTTTTTAACCTTGCAAGTATATTACCACTAATCCCACATGCATTGACTTTGAGTATTAATCTTTTGTGACAGACTATTGAAAGCTTTCTAAATATCCAAAACTGGGTCTGTGGCAGCTAGTGAGAAAAACAATTCAGGAGAAAAATATACTTGAGATGATTCTTGGAGAGAGCAAGAACTGCAGATGCTAGAGTCAGAGGTAACACGGTGTGGAGGTGGACGGACACAGTGGGCCAGGCAGCATCAGAGGAGGAAGAAAGTTGATATTTCAGGTCGGGACCCTTCTTCAGAAACGGGGACAGGGGAGGGAGCTCAGAAATAAATAGAGAGAGGATGAGGCGGGGCTGTGGAAGGTAGTTGGGATGGTGATAGGTGAGTACAGGTCAGGAGTGGTGGGGATTAGCCAGTGGAGTGGGAGGGGGGGATAGGTGGGAGAGAAGATGGACAGGTTGTGTCAGGTCAAGGAGGTGGAGACGAGAGGGAGAGTTGGGCATGGTATGAGGCTGGGGGTGGAGAGATTTTAAAACTGGTGAAACCCATGTTTAGGCCATTAGGCTGGAGGCTCCTGAGGCAGAATATGCCTGCTGCTCCACCAGTTTGCGGGTGGCATCATTGTGACACTGGAGGAGGCCCTGGATTGACATGTCATCCAGAAAGTTGGGGGGGGGGGGTGCTCTGCAAAAAGGTCTCTCAGTGTCCACAGACCACCAGTGCCTGCCACAAGTGCATCTGCCCATGACAATATCAGTAAGAGTGAGCACTGCACAGTTCTTGTGGAGAAAAAGGCCTTCACGTTGAGAATACCTTACATTGTGTTATGTGGCACTGTCACCATGCTGAATGAGAAAGACTTCAGACAGATTAGCAACTGCAGTTTTGGCATTCACGAGATGCTGTAGGCCATCAGCAGCAGCAGGACTATGATCCAATACAATCTGCAGTCTTATTGTACAGCATATCCTACCACTCTACCATTACAATCAAATTAGGGGATCAACCCTGGTTTGATCAAGAGTGCAGTAGCTCTAGCCATAACTAACAATGATGTCTCAACTTGATGAAGCTACAATACTGATCTGCTTGCATGCCAACAGCATAGGCAGCAAATGCTAGAAAGAGCCAAATGATCTGACCTCTAATGTGTTGTCTTGTCACATGCAGTCATGAATGATGATGGACTTTTAAATAACTCACTTAAAGAGAAGGGTCTACAAATATCCCCATCCTCAATGACAGGGAAGCTCAGCACATCAGCACAAAAAGTAAGGTTGAAGCATGTACACAGTCTTCAGTCAGAAATGCCAAGTGGATGATGAAACTTAGCCTTGTGTAGAATTCTCCAGCATCGCAGATACCTGTCTTCAGCCAATTTAATTCACTTCTCATGATATGAAGAAACAGTTAGAGGCACTGAATACTGCAAAGGTTATGTGGGTCCTGACAACATTCTGGCAATAACGCTGAAAACTTGTGCTCTTGAACTTACTGTGCTCACAGCCAAGCTGTTCCAAAACAGCTACAACACTGTCACCTATCCAACAATATTAAAAAAATTGCTCAGGTATATCCTGTACACAAAAAGTGGGACAAATCCAACTCTGCCAATTCCCACCCATGAGTCTACTCTTGATCATCAGTAAAATCATGAAAGATGTCATCAACGGTGTTATCAAACGATGCTATCATGTATACCTGCCTACTGTATATTGTCACCCATTCCCTTTCTGCCTTGCATGCTTTATCAGTTGTATGACCATCTTACTGCATATGTTTTCCAATGAAGATCTTGGTTCTGCAGATCTTCAAGCTGCTGCTCCAGATCTGAAATGTCATTTCCAGTTGCTATAGCTGGATATGCTCAGACAGATGACAAATGCAGCGCCTGCAAGTCTTCCTCCAGATTAAACTATTCTGCCTTAAAAAATGTCAGTGTTCTATAATTATTGCTAGCTCAAAACCCTGGAACATTCTCTCCAATGGTATTATGGGTGCACCATATAACCTGCAATAGTTCAAGAGTAGAGCTCAATACCACATATCATGCAGCTAGGGATTGATGATTGATGCTAGCCATATAAAAGGCATCCCATGAATGAATAAAAATATCAAGAATTGGTGAACTAGACATCAAGCACAGAATTCTGAGTACATTTTCAGTTATAATTTATTCATTATACAAGATTTTTTTCAAAAAATATTTCTTTCACCTCAACAGCTCTAATTCCCAATGTTGTTCATTAGGATAGAGTATGTGATATTGATTTGCATATATAAACTTAAAATGTGAAAATTTGATAAAGATACAAAAGAAATTGTGCTTATAATTTGTTTAACATTCATGAAACAAATAAATATTGTTACACTCCACAGAGGTGATGCACTGAAAATCAAGCCCTGTTTCACCCCCATCTCCTACCCACTAACCTCATCCTGCCTCCTTGACCTGTCTGTCTTCCCTGGACTGACCTATCCCCTCCCTAACTCACTACCTACATTCACCTTCACTGGCTCTAACCCCACCTCGTTGACCTATCTGCCTCCTCTCATTCTATCTTCTCCTTTATCCATCTTCTATCGGCCTCCCCCTCTCTCCCTATTTATTTCAGAATCCCCTTCCCCTCCCCCATTTCTAAAGAAGGGTGTCGACCCGAAACATCAGCATTCCTGCTCCTCTGATGCTGCTTTGCCTGCTGTGTTCATCCAGCTTCACACCGTGTTATCTCTGCTTCTCCTAGAGTTGTCACAATAGCGAAAGATTCTACAAAACTCCCTAATTGAGCTGTCTTTTAGACCCAAGTTGACAAAAAGCAAAAAACAATTTTTTGTAATTAACAAGAATTACTATTTATCCCAAATAAACAGATTCAAGCCAGAGGTAAACAGTTATGAACTATTTCATGTAAATACTAGTTAAAATTTCCCTCACTAATGAAGCATATATACGCTCAGACACAGAAAACACAATGGGTTAAGGGTAAAGGGAAGTCTGGGAAGGCAGTTCTATGGCTCCGATCAAAGGGCTTGCTGAGATGATCCTGTTGGCATGCCAGGTCTTGGTGTTCATTGATCTTACTTCTCCAGGTATCTTCATTTGCTTCACACTTACAAAGATTGTGAACTGGTTAAAGCCAGAGCTGAGAGCCACTGGTAACTGGAAATAAACTGGCTTTCTTCTTCTTTACTGCAAGGAAATGAAAACTTCTTTCTTTCTGGAATCCGATGGCTCCTACCCAAATGGTCACATATTTAGCAACATGAGGGACAATCATGTAGCTGTTGGCAAGCAGAAGGCCTTTGTCATTGAAAACTGGTCACCATTCCCCAGAACAATTAGCTACTTGTTACCGGCTGAATCTCCCTGCTTGCACAAGCAGCAGTGTGAAGAACACTTACAATGAGTGTCATATAACTTGCTTTTGGAGAGTGCAGCAATTCTTTCAACAATCCTTGGTTTTTAAAACAATTGTTTTCCAATTGCACTCTACAATCAAAACTACAGAAAAAAGAAAATTTTATGTTTTTACGATGTTATAGTTTGATTATTATCCCTTTACCTTGACTCAACTAGTAGCCGTCTGAAACTCTGCTGTCTTGCATCACAATATGTCCCCCATTCTTCTTAATAACCTGTGTTGGCTCCCTGTCAAACAATGTCCTGATTTTGGGTTTTATTCTTGTTCTAAATTCCCTCAACCGCTCCCTATTCTAAACATCTAGCCTCAGTCCAGTAATGCTTTGATACCTGCTTTCCTCTCACGCTGACCACTTGTGCACATCCAATTTTATTTGTTCTTTAAGCAATACTCCACAAGTAGTGCCTTTAATTACCTAGACCTGAATCTCTAGAATACCTTGCTTACACAGCTCTGCCTCTCTGCATTACTTTTGTCCTTTAAGGTACTTGTTAAAAACTTGACTACACTTTTGATGATGTCAACTAATATTCCCTTAGCTCAGTTTAATACTTTGCTTTGTAATGCTCTGTAGAAGGTCTTGGATCACTGTATTTCTTAAAGAGGGCTAAAATAACATAAGTTGTTGTAATTTTTGTTGGAAATCTGACAATGTTGGATTGAATAAGTTAAAAGAAAGCAGCTAGCAAAATGCATTTAAACATTGTTTTAAAATTCACTCTATGATTTACATCAAAAAATGCTCTCTAAACTTCTTAACTGGCTTGAAAATTTATCTACTGGGAGAACGTTTTCAAAATTTGGGATGTTTAAAATTAAGGATAGAAATGCTGGACGAAGTGGTCATCGGTTTAAATTAAAGTAAACGTGATTGTTCAACTGATTTTGGATTTTGTGGGACCTTTTTATTCCAGAGAATTGTGCATGTTTTGTTGTTAAATATTTCACAGATGTAGAATAATCAACTTTTTAGATGCTAGAGGAATTAATGCATTTAGAGACAGTACAAGAAGGTTCTGTTGATGCAAATGGTCAAGCCATGATTGAAAACAATGACAAGACTTGTCCAAGTGGCTGAATAGCCTACTTGTGTTTTTATTACTTTTATATTCTGTATTCTTATGTAGAATTTCATAATTGCAATCTTTCATACTATTTTCTAGTTCCCAGTGTTTGGAAGATAATCTAAACCAGGATGATGTTAAAAGAGAATTCAACAGAAGACACACAGCAGCAGCAGGTCAGTAACAGAATTAGATGGTTGTGTAAAAACTAACGTAGTACATGAATATAACAACATTCTTGTTGTTAATAAGACCATAATTAAATGTTGCTACACTGATGATGTAGCTGCAATTTTTTAAATATTTCAATCCATTTTTGTGTACAAATTAATTTCATAATAGCTTGACCTTTCTTCTGTTCCAACAGCCATTCTCAATGTGCGAATTTTGCCTGAAGCTATCAGTAGATTGTAGGTGGACGGGTCTCATCAAAGGAGAGTTTATAGCATTCATAGTTATTTGCAAGATATTCCAATTAAAGCTGTCAAACATTTGGCATTATTCCCAGTTAAATCGTTATAAAGTGTAATTATATCATTAGAGCTTCATCTAAATTGCATTGTTGCATTGACACACAGTAATGATTTAACAAAACTACAAACTCAAATATCAAACATTTTTAGAATCATTATTTCAGTAATAGGATCTCAACTTTTTTGTTATAAATGCTTCATCAATTTTAATTTACCAACATAATCATCATACAGTCAAGCTACAAAGATGGAAGAATGCCGGCATTTGAAAGTTAATTTTAACCTCTGATACAATCTCAAGATAAATATGCAAATCCAAGAATCTAATTGCAATCTTGTTATTGTACATTAAACTGTCCACCTTTTCTAAAGAATAATGGAAGCTTTAGTATCAGCAGTGTTTTCACAAATGTCAGTTAGGATATGAAGTAATCAATATGAGCATCTAAAAAACGCCCGTTGGCCAGGCTGCTTTAAGCAGCGCATCAGATGGAAAAGGCCAATTGGTTCTGTTTTTATTAGAAATGTGAAATGGAGGGTTGCTTTGAAACTTAGTACCTGTCGTATAGAAAATGCACTGATAAAAGCCACAGCATGGGAACAAGTTGGTCTCTTTCACCTTCTATCCAATTTCCAAAAGGCACAGTTTTCTCTGTGTATTAACATTTATTACAACTGCATTTGCCCTTCAAGATTGTTCTCATGTAAATCTACTCATCAGTAAAAGGATTGGCTCACTTTGATCTGGTAAGTATATTCTGGCAATTGCGGATGGAACTCCTTATGGTGTATTTTGTTTGTTTTCAGTTCTTTTGTGTATTACTTTAAAGCATCTATTGACCAATTTAATGTGGTTGGATGGACAGATTCCAGATGAAATGTTAAACCAAGGTCGTTTCCAAATGTTCGGGTAGAAGAAACTATGGTACAACTTGAAAATGAGCCGGAGAATTCTCAGGGTGTTACTAGTTTTGGTGCTTGTAAGTCTTTGTTCTGCACAAATGAACTGCTAAAGCAACTCATGTAACAACAATGATAATAAAATGTGAGGCTGGATGAACACAGCAGGCCAAGCAGCATCTCAGGAGCACAAAAGCTGACGTTTCGGGCCTAGACCCTTCATCAGAGAGGGGGATGGGGAGAGGGAACTGGAATAAATAGGGAGAGAGGGGGAGGCAGACCGAAGATGGAGAGTAAAGAAGATAGGTGAAGAGAGTATAGGTGGGGAGGTAGGGAGGGGATAGGTCAGTCCAGGGAAGACGGACAGGTCAATGAGGTGGGATGAGGTTAGTAGGTAGCTGGGGGTGCGGCTTGGGGTGGGAGGAAGGGATGGGTGAAAGGAAGAACCGGTTAGGGAGGCAGAGACAGGTTGGACTGGTTTTGGGATGCAGTGGGTGGGGCGGAAGAGCTGGGCTGGTTGTGTGGTGCAGTGGGGGGAGGGGACGAACTGGGCTGGTTTAGGGATGCAGTAGGGGAAGGGGAGATTTTGAAACTGGTGAAGTCCACATTGATACCATATGGCTGCAGGGTTCCCAGGCGGAATATGAGTTGCTGTTCCTGCAACCTTCGGGTGGCATCTTTGTGGCAGTGCAGGAGGCCCATGATGGACATGTCATCTAGAGAATGGGAGGGGGAGTGGAAATGGTTTGCGACTGGGAGGTGCAGTGTTTTGTTGTGAACTGAGCGGAGGTGTTCTGCAAAGCGGTCCCCAAGCCTCCGCTTGGTTTCCTCAATGTAGAGGAAGCCGCACCGGGTACAGTGGATGCAGTATACCACATTGGCAGATGTGCAGGTGAACCTCTGCTTAATGTGGAATGTCATCTTGGGGCCTGGGATAGGGGTGAGGGAGGAGGTGTGGGGACAAGTGTAGCATTTCCTGCGGTTGCAGGGGAAGGTGCCGGGTGTGGTGGGGTTGGAGGGCAGTGTGGAGCGAACAAGGGAGTCACGGAGAGAGTGGTCTCTCCGGAAAGCAGACAGGGGAGGGGATGGAAAAATGTCTTGGGTGGTGGGGTCGGATTGTAAATGGCGGAGGTGTCGGAGGATGATGCATTGTATCCGGAGGTTGGTAGGGTGGTGTGTGACAACGAGGGGGATCCTCTTAGGGCGGTTGTGGCGGAGGCGGGGTGTGAGGGATGTGTTGCGGGAAATACGGGAGACGCGGTCAGGGGCGTTCTCGATCACTGTGGGGGGAAAGTTGCGGTGGTGCAGTGGTAGTATGGCGCAATGACCTCTGCATCGCCGAGGCCAGACGCCAACTCTCCAACACCACCTCCTCCCGCCTCCTCGATCATGACCCCACACCCGAGCACCAAACCATCATCTCCAACACCATTCACAACCTCATCATCTCAGGAGACCTCCCACCCACAGCCTCCAACCTCATTGTTCCCCAACCCCGCACGGCCCGTTTCTGTCTCCTTCCCAAAATCCACAAACCTGCCTGCCCTGGTCGACCCATCGTCTCAGCCTGCTCCTGCCCCACCGAACTCATCTCCACCTGTCTGGACTCCATTTTCTCCCTTTTGGTCCAGGAACTGCCCACCTACGTCCGTGACACCACCCATGCCCTCCACTTCCTCCAGGACTTCCAATTCCCTGGCCCCCAACACCTCATATTCACCATGGACGTCCAGTCCCTGTACACCTGCATTCCGCATGGAGATGGCCTCAAGGCCCTCCGCTTCTTCCTGTCCCGCAGGCCCGACCAGTCCCCCTCCACCGACACTCTCATCCGCCTGGCTGAACTCGTCCTCACACTCAACAACTTCTCTTTTGACTCCTCCCACTTCCTACAGACTAAGGGGGTGGCCATGGGCACCCGCATGGGCCCCAGCTATGCCTGCCTCTTTGTAGGTTACGTGGAACAGTCCCTCTTCCGCACCTACACAGGCCCCAAACCCCACCTCTCCCTCCGGTACATTGATGACTGTATCGGCGCCGCCTCTTGCTCCCCAGAGGAGCTCGAACAGTTCATCCACTTCACCAACACCTTCCACCCCAACCTTCAGTTCACCTGGGCCATCTCCAGCACATCCCTCACCTTCCTGGACCTCTCAGTCTCCATCTCAGGCAACCAGCTTGTAACTGATGTCCATTTCACGCCCACCGACTCCCACAGCTACCTAGAATACACCTCCTCCCACCCACCCTCCTGCAAAAATTCCATCCCCTATTCCCAATTCCTCCGCCTCCGCCGCATCTGCTCCCACGATAAGACATTCCACTCCCGCACATCCCAGATGTCCAAGTTCTTTAAGGACCGCAACTTTCCCCCCACAGTGATCGAGAACACCCTTGACCGCGTCTCCCGTATTTCCCGCAACACATCCCTCACACCCCGCCCCCGCCACAACCGCCCTAAGAGGATCCCCCTCGTTGTCACACACCACCCTACCAACCTCCGGATACAATGCATCATCCTCCGACACTTCCGCCATTTACAATCCGACCCCACCACCCAAGACATTTTTCCATCCCCTCCCCTGTCTGCTTTCCGGAGAGACCACTCTCTCCGTGACTCCCTTGTTCACTCCACACTGCCCTCCAACCCCACCACACCCGGCACCTTCCCCTGCAACCGCAGGAAATGCTACACTTGTCCCCACACCTCCTCCCTCACCCCTATCCCAGGCCCCAAGATGACATTCCACATTAAGCAGAGGTTCACCTGCACATCTGCCAATGTGGTATACTGCATCCACTGTACCCGGTGCGGCTTCCTCTACATTGGGGAAACCAAGCGGAGGCTTGGGGACCGCTTTGCAGAACACCTACGCTCAGTTCGCAACAAACAACTGCACCTCCCAGTCGCAAACTATTTCCACTCCCCCTCCCATTCTCTAGATGACATGTCCATCATGGGCCTCCTGCACTGCCACAATGATGCCACCCGAAGGTTGCAGGAACAGCAACTCATATTCCGCCTGGGAACCCTGCAGCCATATGGTATCAATGTGGACTTCACCAGTTTCAAAATCTCCCCTTCCCCTACTGCATCCCTAAACCAGCCCAGTTCGTCCCCTCCCCCCACTGCACCACACAACCAGCCCAGCTCTTCCCCCCCACCCACTGCATCCCAAAACCAGTCCAACCTGTCTCTGCCTCCCTAACCGGTTCTTCCTCTCACCCATCCCTTCCTCCCACCCCAAGCTGCACCCCCAGCTACCTACTAACCTCATCCCACCTCCTTGACCTGTCCGTCTTCCCTGGACTGACCTATCCCCTCCCTACCTCCCCACCTATACTCTCTCCACCTATCTTCTTTACTCTCCATCTTCGGTCTACCTCCCCCTCTCTCCCTATTTATTCCAGTTCCCTCTCCCCATTCCCCCTCTCTGATGAAGGGTCTAGGCCCGAAACGTCAGCTTTTGTGCTTCTGAGATGCTGCTTGGCCTGCTGTGTTCATCCAGCCTCACATTTTATTATCTTGGAATTCTTCAGCATCTGCAGTTCCCATTATCTCATGTCACAACAATGACACCATTTTACGGTTAATCTATTTGCTGTGAAGGGCTTGTAGACAGTTATTCCAAATACTGCCAGCAGCAATTTCCTTTCACTAAGTTGATTCCATGGATCGCATTTTAATTGTGCAAACTACAATCTTCTCAGATGTATAGGCAGTGATCCAGGTCATTTTCACAACATTCACTCATCACCCAATATGTTACTGTCAGATTTTACTTTCTATTCGGGAAAGCATTGTTCACAGCTGCGTACAGAGAATCAGCCTTGTCCTTACCAGATATATGATGTAAACCATTGCATTACAAGACCGTTTCTTGAATCTGTACATTTCTGCAAAGCAATTCCAGTCAATGCCATGGCACCATGCTGTGTAAGATTGGAGGATAAAGAAGAGCAGGTCTGTAAAAGTAGGGGGATCTAATTGTATGGGGAACAAGTAGGCATTTGTGCAGCTGCAAAAGAGTCTCCAAGATGGTATATTGCCTCCCTGGTGCCAGGGTCAGAAATGTCACTAAAAGGCTGTAGGACATTATGAAGTGAATGGGCAAATGGACAGGGATCATATTGGTACCTATTGGTATACAGATAGAAAAGGGGATGAGGTCTTGAAAGCAGAATTTAGGGAGCTAGGAAGTAGATTAAATAATGGAACCCAAAAGAGAGTAATCTCTGGATTACTTCTGGTGCTGCATTTGAATGAGTTGCAATATTAATCAAGGAATCTAATACAACAGCAAGGAGGGATGACAACTTGGAAGGGTTCTCCAACCAAAAAGCAGCAGTCACATTACTGAGAGTGTACTATAAGTCCCATTACAGTTTAAGTGAAATAGAAGAGCAGATATTCAGGTAAAAATCAAGGAAATGTAAAAGTAATAGGATAATACCCATTGGAAATTTTGACTTCTCCAGCATTAACTGTGTTAGTGCAATGTGAAAGATTTAGAGGCAGCAGAATTCATAAAATACTCCAGGACAGCATTTTAAGCCGTTATGCAGAAAATTCTACAAGAAGTAGATGGTCATGGACCTAATTTAAGTAACAAAGCTGCTCAAGTGATGGCAATATCAATGGGGGAGCATTTTGTCGGCAGTAATCATAACTCCATTAGATACAAAGTTGTAATGGAAAAGAAGGATGGACCAGAAATTGAAGTTCTCAACTGGGAGAAAGCTGATTTTTATAAATTCAGATATGCTTTGGCCAGAGCACACTGGGAGCAGATACCTTCGGGTAAATCTGTCTCAGAACAGCAGGATGCATTTGAAAAGGAAATATGAAAAGTACAGAGCCACATCTACCTGGAAAGAAAAAGGATTGAATTACCAAATCCTCTGAACAATGGATGTTAAAGGACACACAACATTGGAATAAGAAAAGAAAAATAAAAATTTTAAAAAAACAGACGCCAAGGACTCAAAGTGGCAGAAATATTAGAGGAGTATAGAATTTGCAAGAGGGAATGTAAAAAGAAGAGTAGGAGAGCTGAAAAGGGCACACTGAGCGATACTGGCAGGTATGATACAGAAAACTCCTAAATTATTTAAGAAGTGTATTGAGGGTAAAGGAATAATGAGGGGAAAAGTGGGATCTATTAAGCACAGTGTTAATTTGTATTTGGAGCCAGAAGATGTATGTAGGGTGTTAAATGCATATTTTGGGTCAGTGTTTTCAAGTGAAGGTATGGTATTGGCATAGAAGTCAGGGAGTAAGTCTGTGATACAGACAGAAAAAAATAGCAGAACAGTGTGGATGACCTGAATGGGCGAGCAGGCTTAAAAGTAGATAAGTCTCCAGGGCTGGATGAAATGTATCCCAGGTTGCTGAGTGAGGTAAGGGAGGAAGAGCTTGCAACAGTTTTCAGCTCTTCTGTAGCCACAGGAGAGATCACGGAGGACTGGAGGACAGCCAATTTGGTGTCATGATTTAAGAAGGGAGTAGCAGAAAAACTAGGTAACTAGCGGTCAGTCAGGGCAGTATTTTTGATGCAGTTTACCTGAACTTAAATGAAACTTTTGACAAGACCCCAGTGGGAGATTGATAGCAAAACCAGAAGCCCATAGAATCCAAGGAAATTTTGCAAATTGGATCCACAATTGGTTGAGTAGCAGGAAGCAGGGATAATGATTAAAGGGTGTTTTTCCAACTGGAAATCTGTGTCCAGTGGGGCCCAACAGGGTCAGTATTGGGGCCCTTACTGTGTTCATATAAATGATTTAGTTTTGAATGTAGTTTGATAAGTAAGTTCACAGATCTTACAAAAATTGTTTTCGTGATAAATAGTGAGGAGGATAGCTTTAGATATGGGAGGAAAGAGACAGGATGGGGAGACAGGCTGATCGGTGACAAATAGAAATCAATCTGGATTCCTGTAAGGGGATGCACTTGTTCAGGACCAACAAGGCAAGGGAATAGATGATGGATGGTAGGACCGTGGAAAGCACAGAGGTTCAGAGGGAGTTTGTTATGCATGCCCCGCAGCATCTTAAGGTATTAGGACAGGTGGATGAAGCTGCTAAGAAGGTATGTTGGATGCTTGCCTTTATTAGCTAAAGCAAAACTTTGACAAGTAGGGTGGTTATGATGGAACTGGATAAAATGTTGGTTAGGCCACAATCTTATTGTGTGCAGTTCTAGAAATCCCATTGTACGAGGGATGTGATAACAGTGGAATTGGTGCAATAGAGATTTACTAGGATGCTTGCTGGGCTAGAGAGTTAAGTTATGAAGAGAAATTGGACAGACTGGGGCTTCTTTCCATACAGCAGAGGAGATTGAAAGGTAACATGATTGAAATGTATAAAGTTATGAGGGGCATAGATAGGGTAGACAGCAAGAAAATTTTATCTTGATGAAAGGATCAATGAGCAGAGGGTATTGAATTAAGGCAGAAGAAGACAGCTGAGAAGATGTAAGGAAAAATGTTTTCACCCAGAGGATGGTGGGAACCTAGAACACTGCTGTAAGGGTGATAGAGGCAGAGATCCTCATCACTTTTAAGGAGTATTTAGATGTGCACTTGTGATGTCAAAACATACAAGACGATAGGCCAAGTGCTGGGAAATGCAATTACAATAGTTAAGTGATCAGAGATAATGGGAACTGCAAATGCTGGAGAATCCAAGATGACATTGTGTTCCTCCAGCTCCACACTTTGTTATCTACAATAGTTAAGTGGTTGTTTTTGACCATCACGGTATGTTGGGTCAAAGGGCCTTTTTTGGTGCTGTACAACCTGATAACTACGAGTCTGACCATTCGTAATTATGTTTTCTTTACTATGTGCTGTGTAGATTAAAGGAATAATTAAAATAATTTTCCAAAACTTGAAAGCATCAGAAATGTTTCCTTAAATTTTGGTTATGTATTTTCTTGATTTTATGGGACATTCAATTCCACTTATAATGTCACATGCATTCATATTTCAGAGCAAGTGTGGTTAGAAAGTGTGATAAATTAAGACTTGATTCTCAAGCAGCTGGCATTTAAGAAAACAAATGGGAAGAGCAAACAAAATTGGTCAACTGTTTTAGTTTTCTGTGAGTGCCAGTCCCAGGAAGACCAAAATTGGTCATCACTGACACCCTCTGAGTTACAGAATGTGGGAGTAGGGTAACTCATAGCAACCAGCAGGTCAAAAAACTTAGTGATCAATCTCTAAAATAAGACAAGTGAAATCTTTAATGATTACATTCAAACGGCAGTCTGGTTTAGCTGCCAAACTTTGAGAATACATACAAACAACAAAGTGCAGTAATTCACAAATGAATTCTGTCAAGAAGCTCTAAAGAACTTAGTGTCCCGATGAAAAATGACCTAAGGCCTATTTCAAATGCAATGCTTGAGCATCGACACAGAAAACTTCTCCAAAATGGTACATACATTTATTCTAGCATGAAACGTGCATACAATTCTCTATGTAGAAATCTATTGTATTTGTAAATTTTGAAGAAAACAGGCATAGTTTAATCTCAAGGCTCAGTAATGACATGATTATGATTAGTATGAGCACTGAGCCACACTAATGTTCTCCATTACTCTGAGCCCAAATCAATGACAATTATTTTTAAATTCTCTCAAGAGAGTTTTACTATATCTTACAAAGTAATTCCGCTCATACTAGACTAATTTCCCACGTTATTGTAGAATTAGTTGTACTGCAGCTTGAAATGTCACTCCTTTCCAAATATACGTTTTGTCTTTATCGAACAATAAAATTTTCCCCCACAATTCCTAAAAAACAGAATTAAATTGCCTACCACTACCAGAAAAAGATAAATGCAATGATGTATAAATGTACAACCATTTGATTAGCGTACCAAATTGAAGTGGTAAACATGAATTTTCCTCCTGCCAAGCAGATCTTATTGGAACTCTTTTTTGTTGTCATTGAGAAGGAAGAGATGCTGCAACATTATTGTTCATCTTAATAATCAATGGCAGAATTAAAATATCATCTTTATTTGGCTGTTAATTAGGAATCACACTGCCAAAAAGTAAAGGTGGTTTCTATCCGATGTCTGAATATGCTCCTGAGAGTAACCAGGGTTTATTTCTTATCCAATAAGTTAGAACGAATGCGTCTGCTCTCAATTTATTTTACGGACACAATGTGAAATTGTTTTGGACAGCTTCAGACCAGATATAATGAGCACAAATGTGCCGTTAATCTGGACAAATTGAGCGTGAGATGGAAAGATTTAATAAGTATAAAAATGCATGTGTATATGGATTTTTTAAAATGATTTACCAGGCAATAGTAACATGACAACAAAATGTTAAAACACTTCAAAAACGAAAGAGAAAAGCTAAGCATTCTATTTTTAATATGCTAATATATCAGAGATTCAGGACATATACATAAGTGTGTCTTGATACCATGCCTGTTAAATAATTTTTTAATTGTTCTGCAAAAAATTTTTTCATATGTAGGTCTCACTAAATTACACAGCTTGTATTAGTCAAAACATTAATTATTAAGTACATATTTTAATAACATTGTGAGTGACTAATTTCACACCAGCAATACTGATAAAGCACATATTTGCATATTCAGGCATCGGATAGAAACCACCTTTACTTTTTGGCAGTGTGATTCCTAATTAACATTAATTTGTTCAGCATTAATCAGGTCCTGTGGGGAAAAGAATATATCACAAAGAATGTCAACAATTCATTAATAATTGACGCTAAATTGGCAGTCTATCTGAGAGACTGTTCAATGAGCAATGTTGGGAGAAATTGAAAGTTACCCGAGTAATGTAAGGGGGCATCTTGTGCAAGTCAGTGGCCCAGGGCTGTGCGCAGGATAGCGTTGATGAAGATTTATCCTGCTGCCAGCCAAATAAAGATGATATTTTAATTCTGCCATTGATTATTAAGATGAACAATAATGTCCAGTTCTGCAACATTGCCGTCTGTCAAGTTATTTTAAAGAAAATGTACATATATCCACAAAGTCATGGGGTTTTTTTTGCAATTTTCACCGTTGAGTGTGAAATCTTCTCAAAATGAATCAATAACAGTCCTTTTTATACCTTAAAAAGGTTGTTTTTTGTAAATTTCACAGAAAGAAATTAATCTTTATGAGTACCTTTCACAGACTGAGTCTGCTCCAAAGATTCTCACAGCTATTACATAAGGAGGAGGCAACAGTGTTACAGTAGTGTCACTGGACCAGTAATCTAGAACCCCAGGTTAATACTCTGGGAAAATGGGTTTGATGCCAAGACAGCAAATGGTAAAATTTTAATTTAATAAAATCTGGACTTAAATCACAGCCTGTTAGTAACCCGATGACAGCTGTTTCTTGTCACACAAAGATAATAAAGTGTGGCACTGGATGAACACAGCAGGCCAAGCAGCATCTTAGGAGCACACACAAATGTTTAGAGAAGGATATGTCTTGTCCTCAACTGATTTGGTCAACATGTGACTTCAAACCCAGCAACGTAGTTGACTCTTATTTGGCCTCTGAAATGACCAAGAGAGCCATTCACTCGTGTCAAACTAGTACAAAGTCCTACTTATAAAAATATCAGGGTACACGTGCCAAAATTGGACAAACTGTCTCAGGCCAGTCAAGCAACAGCCAAACATAATCATATGCAGAGAATCATACCTTCTTGATATTGTACTGTCCACATGCCTGGATAGATGCCACTCTAACAGCCCTCAAGAAGCATGACATGATCCAGAACATAGCAGTCCCCTTGATTAGCATCAAATCTACCATCTACAACATTCATTTGCTCTAGCACTGTTGCGCAATGTGTTATTTTACACTGCTGTAACTCATCAATATTCTCTTGCACCATCTACCAAACCCGTGACCTCTAAGAATGACAAGGGCAGCAAATGCATAGGAACATCAGCAACTGCAAGGTCCCCCCCCCGATTCATGCACCATCTCAACTTGGAATTATATCACCGTGCTTTCATTATCACTCGGTCAAAACGCTGGAACTTCCTTCATCACAACACTGTGGGTTATCCTTCACCCCAACAACTGCAGCAATTCAAGCATGCAGTTCACTCCTGCCTTTGTCAAGGCAATTAGAGATAAACATTCCTGTATTTTTCAAGGTAATTAGAAATAGACAACAAATACTGGCCAATCAGTTATGCTTACACTCTTGAACAAATGAACACAATACAAAGTATTTTGAAACAGAGATCAGTACTAACCCAGAGCCAAGGAGAGATATTTGGCATGATCAGTTGTTATTTGAATTTGGTAAACTCAAGAGCAAGTTTCTCTCAGGCCCTGTTGATTTAGTGGCAGATTCTGATTGCCAATTTCATCTACGTTTTTTCTCTCGAGCCAACTGAACTGAGAGACATGATAGAAAGATTTTTTTTCAAAAAGCCTCAGACAGGGAGTGAAGTCCAGGTTGAGAGACAGGAATCAGGGTGTATTGAGGAAAGAGGATCAGAATACTGAGCTGGAAGATATCAGGAATGTGGAAAATGATCAAAGTTTGCAAACAACATTGGAGAGGCTAGATGTGGGTGATTAGAGACTAAAAACAATGCCAGGGAAGCTGAAGCTGTGGTGGGGAAAGATATTGGAGTCTGAAGACAAGATCAGAGCCAGAGGCAACATTGTGGATACAGGAATAAATAGCAGTCAGATTATAGAATTGACAGGGAGGTTCAGAGTCAGAGCCAGAGCAGAGCTGAGGTTGAAAGGGGTGATATTATAGAGGAGATTGGAAGGTTGGGGAGAACAGCTATGATGTGTAGAGGGAGTTGATGACTTGGAACTATTAAAGGGCACCCAAGTGGAGTGATGTGAGGTGTGCTGGATTCAGCTGATAAGTGGAAAGACTTCCTGGATCCAGCAGACTTCATCTCCCTTTAGCCACATTATTTCCAAAGCCTGGAAGCATGGCTCACCGATGTGAAATTCAAAATGATTGATAGTTATGAGGCAGAGATAATGGGAACTGCAGATGCTGGAGATTCCAAGATAATAAAATGTGAGGCTGGATGAACACAGCAGGCCAAGCAGCATCTCAGGAGCACAAAAGCTGACGTTTCGGGCCTAGACCTAGTTATGAGGCATGCAGTTTCACTTAGCATTTAAATTGCCGTTTGACCATTTGCAAGAAGAGTGGTTATCCACCGTTTTCCTGTTTTGCCTCTACTGACATTGGGGTTATACACTTCCTGGTAATTTATCTGAAGGTGCTGGGACAAATGAATCAAATAGATTGCCTTTGTGTGTCTACCTAATCAGGCCTGGCCTGTCTGAAGTTTCATGGGGGCCGCAGTGGTTGGTCCATCTATTGAGGTTGTTGCATGCCCATTTATGACAACGTAACAGCTTTATCCCACCTCTGCCGCTATATTCTGTTTGATGGGATAATACATACACCCTGTGGGAAGCCTAGCACCTGTAGCTGCAAGTATTTATGCCAGGCAAGGTATTGGAGTGACCTGCTGTGAGGGTCCCTCAACCGATTGGAGGCAATTCCCAAGATTATCCCCCCTTGGCCTCCGCACTTTACCTTTACACCTCTGCACCCTTGTCAATCCCTACAATTTAGGTTCTTGAACCCAGCCCTCACATTCCCCATTCACCATCCTCAGCATGACCCCAAACCACATACCTGTCAGTCTGGGATCCTCTCTGTTTGGGACTGCTTGTTTATCCACCACTGGTGTCCATTAGCAAATGCAAGTGCTATGAGGCTCTCATCCAGTCTGATTGGAAGTTTTACATTAATGTATCTAATGCTGCCCTCAATTTTAATTTGCTGCAAGACAGCCTTTGTGATTGTGGATGGGCAGCCATCTAGCCTCACACATCACCAGCTTGGGTTTGAGATTCAGAATACTAACATATCTCCATGACACCTGGCCCAAACTGACTCATTCTTGAAGGTTAGAGACAGTAGGAACTGCAGATGCTCATGAACCTGAGACAACAAGGTGTCGAGCTGGGTGAACACAGCAGGCCAAGCAGCATCAAAGGAGCAGGAAAGCTGACATTTCGGGCCTAGACCCATCTTCAGAGAGAAAAAAAATGGTGAAGAAACATCTAGGCCCGAAATGTCAGCTTTCCTGCTCCTCTGATGCTGCTTGGCCTGCTGTGTTCATCCAGCTCTACACATTCTTGAAGGCTAATTCACTCTTTGGTTGAAATGTAGGACTCAATTTGCAAGCTGCAATTTCCCAGAAAGACCAATGAGATAAATAAACAGATAGTTTCTTCTGGATATGTCAGTTAAGATATAAATTTTGACCCAGATATAAGGAGAACCATCCAGCAATTATCTAAATCATGCCTTGGGTTGTTTTATGTGTACCTGAGAAGACCTTGGCTTAAATTTGGATCAAAACCTTAACAACTTTGTACAGTGCAGCATGCCTTCAGTGATAATGGGAATTGCAGATGCTGGATAATCTGAGATAACAAAGTGTAGAGCTGGATGAACACAGCATCCCAAGCAGCATCTTCGGATCACAAAAGCTGACGTTTCGGGCCTAGACCCTTCATCAGAAAAAAAGGTATCATCGTGGTTTCTGATAAAGGGTCTAGGCCCAAAATGTCAGCTTTTGTGCTCCAACATGCTGCTTGGCTTGATGTGTTCATCCAGCTTTATACCTTGTTATCTAGCATACCCTCAGTGCTTCTTGTGCGATGTCGGACGAGGCTATGTGCTCCAGTTTATGGATAGGGGTTGAGCTGATTAAGTTATGAGTCAAAAGTAAATGTTATTTCTGAGCAATTGCCAAAATGAATTATGATTAACGTAGTTTATAATTGTATGAAAGTTAACAGATGACATAAATGTGAATTTTGTGAACAGCTGCAGGGGTGGAGGAAGCCAATTAAATTAGCAACATTAACTTTGGTGTTAATGTGTTATGACACAGGTATCTCTTTGGTTATCCTCTCATTACAAGACGCTCTACTGAAGCAGGTTTTAGCCTACAATGCAGTATGAAGTGAATGTTGAAAATTTTGCAAGCAAATGATGATATGCCAGAACTGTATATGTTTAATGTTTCCACTAAGAATAACTCAGTCTTGTTTTTTTTCATTCTTATGAATAGCAATAGCATCAATTTTCCTTTACTTTAAGCTGTAAAAGAATCTTTCAGTGAGACACTGAGAGTTGTCAGCAGGCCTCAAGAAACCAAAGGATCATGTCGCAAATTTTCATAACGTCAAGATGTAAATTGCACATTTCTGACCATCGTGGTTATGTTAATAGCAACAATAAGTTAGTCCAGACCAAAACAGAAACAAATCTTATATTTTTTATCTCTGGCTAACTTTCACAAATATCAATCACTCGGCAGTGAGATAAATTTGTGCCATTCTGTATAGCATTAAGAAAACCAGGGACCAGGGGTGGGTTGGGGACTGATTTAATCTCTCAATTTTAGTGGAATTGCTACTTCACATAAGAGTGAACCTGATTAGAAAATGCAACAGGCCTCCCAATGATGCCAGCATGCAGCAGAAATAAAAGAAATAGAGGTATTATTGAATACTAAGTGCTAGGAGCAGCCAGTGAGCTGTGAAATGTCTGCCAGGTCAGTTAGAATTAAAAATGCTCTGCCATCCCTAATAAAGAAAGCTTTCTTTTGGCTGGCATTTGCTGGTTCTACCAGCATCACTAACAAGTATAAAAATCTTATAAAGTCAGTCTTGCAATATAAAAAGAAGATTTGCATATTGCATCATTCTCTTGAAACCTATTTTTGTATTACAACAATCCATCATACCCAAAGGGGCTTAAACACTCATAAATGTAAGGCTTGAGAGGAGTGACACACGGATGAGAAATAGTAAGGCATATTAATGCAGAAGCAGCAGAAGTAATACTTTTGTTAGCCTAAGAGTCTTAAGCTATGATGAGGACATTGCAGGAAGGCCAGTTACTGTGGTTGGTGCAGATTACTACTCCTTATTAAGCAGCTGGTAAAATAGGTTAAAATGGAAGAATCAAGCTAGTATTTTCTACTCCTGTTTAATAAGGAGGGACCCTGCACTTCAATTTTATCCAGTGAATTTGAATTAATTTGTTGGCTGAACGACAGCATTTTGCTCCTGTGGAAACAATTTTATGTGAATATTCGGGTATAGGGTTGGGTATGATGCTGTGATGATTTTTAACGTTACATACAACGTTACATATCCACTCAGGTCCAATGTCTGGAAGATTTTTGTAAATTCCCTTGGCAGTTCAGTACCCAGAGGTGAGGTAGACATCAAATTAGAAGACCAAGGAAAACAGGATAAATTAGGAACCACAAGCCGAAAATGTTACTCTGAGTTTAGCTGTAAATTTTTAATGTAAGTAATGTTCTTAGGTGTTGTAGGAGTGCAGGAGTGGACATTCAGTCTATTCAGCCTGTTTCACTATTCAATTAGATCATGGCTGATCACAAATCTTAACACTACTTGGCCCACTATCCCTCGAAGTTAGCACTGTTTTGAACATGTTTCATGATTTAGCTTTTGTTTTATTTTTGCAGTGAGTGGCCATTCTTTTTTCTGTATCTATTCAAAGGCTATTCTTTGTGGAATTAATTGAGCTATGAATAGCTTATTCAATCATGAGGGTGATGCATGGGTAAAGTACTATTTTCTGAGCCCATTTGTTTTCACATTCAATATATTCCACTGATCTTTCTCTCCTGTGACTTTGGTGGGAAGGAAAGCAGGCTGGGGTGTGCAATGCTTCACCCAGTGTTATCAACCATCTTACATGGCATTGAACGTTGGAATGACTCAGAACTGACGACTTTGGACAGCTTGCTACATGACAAAGTGAAATGGTGGAAAACAAATTGGCCCTAAATTACCCAGGCCTTACATTGAATGAAATCCAACTTTGTTCCACCAGATTAGACGATTTAACATGATAATTCTCATGAGTTTGCACATTTCATGTTCCATCTGTTTGTAGCTTATGTAAAACTCCATTAATACATTGGGATATATTATACAGGCTGCCTCTTGTTTCAGTCAGGTATGTAATGTGCTTATTTGTAGACACACCTGAACATTGCAGCAGGCGGACCCTAGCATTTATTACCGGCTTAAGTATACCCTCCTTCAACCCTCCAATTGTTCATTTTCAAAAGCAAACCTTTTGGGTAAGAAACTGACAGGTAATAGACAGCAAATTTTCTTCAGAGCGTCAGTTGCTGAAAAGATTATTCCAAAGTGATATTTTATTGTTAAATTTTCATTTGATTTACTCAGTCGACTCAGAACAGACAATTCGCTTTTTGCATTGCAGGTTTTGCATATTCAACTTTAATCTTACGTTTCAATGCTGTTTAAAGGCTTTGTGCAATAACCAATGTATGTTTATTTGACCTTGCTATTCAGTTACACTGAAATTGAAATTAAAGTAATTACAACATTTTCCCAGAGCATGGACTAATGCTTGTATCAACAATTACCTTCTATTCTTCACTCAATTCAGGAGCTTGGTCTAATGTGTCCAAAGTCATTGTTGCCTTGTTATACAAAATTGGGCAAACTAGGTGTGTAGTTGCCTCTGCCTGGGAAACAGCACCAAAAATGAATTAAGCCTTTTAGAAACGGAGAAGAGAGTGTTGTGAAATTTCAAAGAATAAAGAGAACAATCTGCTTTGCTGATTGCAAAGAGAAAGAAATGTTAATCCTTTTGAACAATTCAATTTCAAACATTACAAAGCACGCAAAAAGAGCTGAAATATTTCTGTTAAAGTTAAGAAAACATTGCAGGAAATCATTCATGCTTCTGTTGACTCGATTTTATTAAGAGGGGGTGTACTGTCTGGTGCTGACTTTAGGGAATTATATCCTTTAGATAATAGTTCAAGCAACCTTATCAGTTACCATAGCAACTGGATGCTTAGATTTTCTTGTAAGGTTTTATGAAGTATAGCATTGAGACTGAGAGTTTGCCATCCTCCATATTAATATGAGCGCTTCTACGATACATTTTTATTTTGTCATGTCGATAAAATTCAAACATGAGATATTGAGGAATACTTTTTGTTTCCCGGAATTTTTATTCCTTTTATACAGACATAACTTTAGAAGTCATAATGTGGAGTTGCCAGTTTTGGACTCAGGTGGACAAGGTCAAAAGTCACAAGACGTCAGGCTATGGTCCAACAGGTATTTTTGGAACCAAAAGCATTCTGCACACCTTTGGGTGACATGGACTTCACCTAATAAAGGGACAACACTCTGAAAGCTTGTGATTTTAAATAAACCTATTGGACGATGACATGGTGTCGTGTGACTTTTGACCTTAATAATCATAGTTGAGAAAAATGATGTGAGTCCAAGTACTTAAATTTGTTTGCAACCATCAATGACTTTTCAAATGTATAAACTTTTTCGGTACAATGGATTGAAACTGATGTTATATTAGCAATGAGTGCATTTATGATTTGTGCACAACATTCATTTAAATTTGCTAAAACTATTTAATTTGATGCTTCATTAATTTGTATTAGACCATAGACAAAGAAGCAGAAGAAGGCCACTCAACCTATTCAATCTGCTCCGCTATTCTATAAGATTATGGATGAACTCATAATTCTCAACTTCACTTTCCTGCTTTTTCCTGAAAACCCTGAATACTCAAATGTATTAAAAATCTGTCGATCTTGGCCTTGAATATACTGTAGTCTTTAATTTCAAAAGTATACTTTATTCATAAAAAGTATTTTTTTTTAACACACACATTGTCACAAATGCAGTTTGGTTCTGTACAGTAGCATATGAAGAAAACCCACAAACATTAGAGTTTGAATCTTCTCAACAAACAAACCAAAGGCAACTCTTACTTGTGTAAGATTATATTTACATGCAAATGAGGTACTGGGAAGGTCCAATAACTGAATTGAACCCCAATTTACCTTCAGTGGAAAGACCTCAAATGGTGATCTTTCCCCAATGCATCTTGGTGGCAGCTGTCCCAAGATTTAATGCATCCTCAGCACATAGTCCTGAACCATGGAGAGTGCCTCTCTGCAATATTTAGTCAGGGTCTACTTATTGTTCTGGAAAAAAATATATTTAATGGCCTATCCTCAACAGCTGTGCTGAGGAATGCCATGGATTCACAATGTTTTGGGAGAAGAAATTCATCCTCATCTCTGTGTGATCTCCTTCTTCTGAAATTGTGATTCTTGGTCCTTGGTTGTCTCATAAGGGGAAACAAACATTCCACATCTACCCTGTCAAGACCTCGAAGGGCCTTGTATGCTTCAACAAGGTTGATTCGCATTGTACTTTTTTTTAATGAGTAGGTGCCCAATCTACTCTACCCCTCCTTTTAAGTTAGTCCCTCCATACCTGATGGAAGTCTAGTGAACCTTTTCTGCACTGCCTTCAATGTTGGCATATCTTTCCTTCGATAAGAAGCCTTAAGCCTGGCCAAGTTATTAGCACTCCTATTTTCAGTTTAAAAGGTTATAGGTCAAGTGCTATTGAAGAACTTGAACACAAAAATCCGTGCTAAAGCTTCAGTGCATTATTGAGCAAATGCTGAATTTTCAACAGAATTGTCTTCCAGTTGGAATGTTAAATCAAAGCTCTGCTTGTCCTGTTAAATCATTTTACCTGACAAAGGACAGGCAGTCTGAAAGCATGTGATTTCAAGTAAACCAGTTGGATTGTAACCTGGTGTCATGTGACATCTGATCTTGTCAAATTGATATAAGAGAAGAATCAGAGAATAATTCCTGCCCAAAGCAAATCCTTAACTGAATATTGGCAAAACAGATTATCAGGGTCCTATGACATTACTCTTTGTGTTGGTTCACTGTGGATAAAATGGCTGCTAGGTTTCCTAAGTTACAACAAAGGCTAAATTTCAGATGTAATTAATTAGCGTAAAAAGTTATGAACTGTAGGATGTTCTAATATCACAAAATATGCTAAATTAAATTGAGCTTTTCTTTCTTATTAAATACACAAAAGGCTTCAAAATTCAATTTTACCAACTGGCCTGCTAAGGAGTTGAAATAAAAACAGAAATTGCTGGCAAAACTCAGCAGGTTTGGCAACATCCATGGAAAGAAAACACAGTTAACACTTTGAGTCTGGTGTCTCTTCATCACTTCTTTTCCAGCAATTTATGTTTTTGTTTCAGATCCCCAACATTTGCAGTTCTTTCTTTTATTTCAGTAAACAATTTATTTTAATTTGGAAAGATAAATAAAAGTACTTTGCTTTTTAATTCCTTTCATTTTGTTACTTCTCCATCTCTAACCCTTCACCATGTAATTCTCTTTTGTAAAGAAAGAGAATTGTATTTTTTCTTCCAATCAAAGTCATCTTACATTGCTTATCTAAAATACAAACACCTACATTGTTTTTATTTGGATATCTTATAAAATGTAATTCATTATTTGAAGGCAATATCATGTTTCTGACATAGCACAATGGAAGACCATTAGTGCCAGAGAGCCTGTTTTTCCGTTTTGTTCTACGCCTTAACTTTACAGCCTGGAAATTCACATTTGACCATTTTTGAGGCAGACAGGGTGAGGGTACAGTGGCCCATGCTGTGCAATTGTTGACGTCTGAGGCATCTCATTGCATCATAGTCATCACAGCATAAAAAAAAGGTCAGCTGGGATGAAAGACTGTGAAGTTGAGCCACTATTAACTTGGCAGCAGCTCCCAGAGTGGTGCTGCCAGCTGGTAAAGAATCATACGGCACAGAGAGGCCCTTCAGGTTTTTGAGATAGGTTTACTCACCTATCTACACGAATTCCACTTCTAGCACTTGTGCCATCACCTTGAATGTTCTTACAGTGGGGTGAGGTGAACAGAGATCGGGGATTGTGTGACAAGAGAGAAGTATGGGGAAGTGGAGTTAGAAGGACAGAAGCTGTGGAATTGGGGAGAAGGACTAGCGAGGAAGGATAGTTAGGATTTGCATGTGGTTGGAAGTGGTGACTTTGGTGAGCTTTCTTTAAACACAGTATTGTTTGGAGCACTGATGCTCCTCTGGGCTTCATATTGAGTAAAGTGAATTCAAAAGCTTAACTTGGAGGCTACAGACTAATTGCAGATGAAATCAAATGTGAGACTGGATGAACAGACTCACATTTCATTATCTTGGATTCTCCAGCATCTGCAGTTCCCATTATCACTTATTATTGCAGATGAAATCAGTTGGCACAAACAAGAATCTGTTTCATCTATGAGTCCTGCAGGACTATTTTTTCTTCACTGCTATGTCAAGCAGTTCACTTCCAGCCAAATATATAAGGGACAGTTAATGCAGAAATCAAGCATTGTTTGATCAAATTACCTACCTTTATCCTGTGATTTGACATCCTTATCCATCTATGTGAAAAATAGACAGTCTCCCTTGAGAGAGAGAGAGAATTTGTTAAAAATATCAACAAATTTCTTCTAAATACATACATTTTAATAGATATTTTGGCACATATTATGGGCAGATTTTTTAACCAAGTTTTATCATCAGATTTCAAATCTCATCTGTTTCATTTTAGCACTTATTAATTCCACATATTGGATCACTTTATCTACAGAATTTACTTCCTCTAGCTAAAATTTGTTTCAATGGTTTTTGCCACAAGGGATTAGTTAATTTAATGAGGTAAAGGACAATCTAAATAATCAAGAATTGAAATATTACAATATAAATGTACACGCTCAGTTAATGTGATTTAATGATTTTTCATTCAATTCTCAACACTTGTCACTGATAAAGGCTAATTTTTGTGTGTCACAAATTAGCAGCAGATGGTTCAAGTGATGGATTAAAAAATAAATTAGCTCCAGTAAAGTTTAATATAATTACAATAAGATAGCATTGAAGACAGAAACACCGAGAAAGGAGCAGCAAATTGAGAAAGATTCTATTAATAAAATCTTAGTATATCTTCCATTTTTCATTTTTGTTCCACTATACGCAAATATTTACTTTACAGAATCAAAAACATCCTAATTTGTTGTTGAGGATTATGTGACTCAGTGAATAAATAAACACTGAACTGGTGGTCATTAAAAATACTTAAACAATAGAACATAGAACATAGAACATGACAGCACAGTACAGGCCCTTTGGCCCTCGATGTTGTGCCGACCTGTCATACCGATCTCAAGCCCATCTAACCTACACCATTCCATGTACATCATGACCTTTTATTCCATCTCCATCAAATGCTTGTCCAGCTTCTTCTTAAATCCATTTACAGTATACATTTGAACCACTGCAATGTTGGGCCAAACAGACTACAAAGTTTACAGAGATAATGGGAACTGCAGATGCTGGAGAATTCCAAGATAATAAAATGTGAGGCTGGATGAACACAGCAGGCCAAGCAGCATCTCAGGAGCACAAAAGTTTACATGTTTGATTTGTGCCCTGTGCTAGATGGTTCAATTCATAAGATGATGACTGAAGTGATTGTGACCTCAACTCCATTTTTCTGTCTGCCCTGTATAATCTTAGACCCTCTATTAACAAGGGAGTTGATTTAGCTTGACCTTTAAAGTATTCAGTGATCTAGCCTGTACTGCTTGTGAAGAGAATTCTATCTAATAATAACCTTTGGAGGGATAAGAAAATATCTATTTATCTCTGTCTTCAGTGGAAGACCCCATTTTTTTTAAAGCTATCCCTGTAGCTCTAACCTCTCCAATATGGGGAAATAATCTATTAGCATCTATCCTGTCTAATTCCAAATGATCACATGCTTCATTTAAATCCGCTGTATTCTTCTACTCATCCATACTTCCATGGATTCAGGCCCAACCTGTTCAACCTCTGCTCCTATCATAACCCGTTAATCCCAGGAATCAGTTTAATGAACTTTCTGTGTAAGAATATACCGACATAGGAACAGAAACCGATGAAATCTGCTTTGCCATTAAATGTGACCACAGCTGATCTGAAGTATCGAAAGTCCAGTTTCCTGCCTTTTCCCCACAACCCTTGATTCCTTTGCTGATTAAAAATCTATCTTAGCCTTGAATAGACTTAATAACTCAAACTCAACAGCCCTTTGCAGTAAAGAATTCTACAGACTGACAACCTTCTGACAGAAGAAAATCTTCCTCATCTCTGCAGTTATATCCTTTCTTAAAGAAAACCAAAACCATATAGAATACTGCAGATGTGATCTCACTTATGTCCCATTCAACTGTACCAAAAAAATTCCCTCCAATTATACTTGATCTTCCTTACAAATGACAACTTTCCATTTACCATCCTGATAATTTGCTATACCTACATTTTACCTTCTTATTAGACACCCAGATCTTTCTGCAATATACAGTTCTGCAATATTATCCCTTCTATTCTTCCCGCTAAAGTGAAAAAGTACATGTTTTTCACATGATACTCCTTCAGCCAAATTTTTAACCATTCACTTTATTTATGTGCCTTTTCAGACATCGTATGTCCTCTTCCCAGTTCCTTTCAGACCTATTTTTGTGTCTTTGCCAAATCTCATTCCTGATCATATCCACACAGTATTTGCAATGCCTACGTAGGGATCACAGCAAAGACTTGGATGAATGGATGTGTTCAGTGTTGACTATGGAGATACCTTGGAGAAAAGACCTTCAAAGTGAAGCAATTAAATTGCATGATAATAAAATGTGAGGCTGGATGAACACAGCAGGCCAAGCAGCATCTCAGGAGCACAAAAGCTGACGTTTCGGGCCTGGACCCTTCTCTGATGAAGGGTCCAGGCCCGAAACGTCAGCTTTTGTGCTCCTGAGATGCTGCTTGGCCTGCTGTGTTCATCCAGCCTCACATTTTATTATCTTGGAATCTCCAGCATCTGCAGTTCCCATTATCTCTGATACAATTAAATTGCATGGCACCTTTTATGTTTGCAGCATGTCCCAAAACATATTATAACCAATGAAGTAAATTTTCTGGTAATGTAGGAATGTTAGCAGCCAATTTACAAGATTCCACAGACAGTGATGCAATAATGACCAGATAATATGTTTATTGTTGTTGCCTGAGGATTAACTGTTAGGCAGTAACTCTTTGCAATAATATAATGGAACCTTTTACACCCACATTCATAGTGGCTTCTGATAGGATCAGTTTAACATCTTGTCTGAAACTTCTGGCAGTTTAGCATCTACCTTAGAGAGCATGGATGAGTAAGACACATTGTCTGAAGATTCTTGTGTTGGGATAGAGAGACTCGATCTGCTGAGTCAGAGATAAGAGTACTCTCCATAAAAACTCAGTTGAAACAAAAGCATTTTCTGAGCACTCCGATTCTCTTGATTGTGCACCATAGATTTGATTGATAACCAACAGAAATGCAAAAATATTCTTTTGGTTTAGCATAAAATTGTACTGATGAAGGCAATCAGTGACTGCTTTTCATTTGTTCCGCTAACAGACTAATTCATGATGATGAATGGAAATACCTGAAATTAGCCACCACTGAAGAACTATACATGGATAAAAATGCAATTTTCAATTACTCTGGGTTGACTAAATAATACACAAGGATATTAGGCTACAGAAAAACTCATAAACTGCATTTTATGGATTTGGAAATGTTAGTTATTTGATGTTAAAAAATATCATTGAACTTCTCAGCATAAAAAGATCATCAAGTTGCAGAGAACTGTAAGTTTTAGTCAGTATTCCTTTGGGCCTTTAAAACCACTCCACTGAGCAATGCAGTATGAACTGGGTTTTGCACCAATCTTTGCGAAGCCAACTGCGCTCATCCAAATTGACAGCGAGAAATGCGTATAGTGAGCCTTAGTAGAAAATAGTCAGCTGTTTAAATCTCTGACCAATATACAATGACCTTTATGGATACATAAATGCTAAGGTAAGAACACGATTTAACTCATTTTCAATAATGTACAGAAACTTGCTGTCAGATCTCAAGTGGGAACATTAGAAAGATACCAGAATGTAACTGTTTTTAAGAGAAGTTAACTGATATATGATTGTGTGGGATAAAGCTTCACCCATTTGAGAGGATACAATTTAGGTAGCACTTGCTTTACAGTGGCCACTTGGGCTGGCTATTTCAAGGACCTTGGCAAAATTGCAATGTACCTAGGCTTGAGAAGGAGATGGCACATCATGATCACAAATTAAATGGGATACGTTCAGAACAGATCTACGAGTTCAAAACCAGGAATCCAAGGTGTTATATGGACCATGAGCAGCAGTGCAATTGTACTATACTTTGTGAATTGGGGCTTGTCGTATCACTCAGTCTCTCACCACCATCATGTCAGGGGATCAACTGTGGCTCAATAAAGGGTGTAAAATGAGCAACAAAAGGTCAGTGCCATGCACTTAAAAATCAGGTGTTACCACAACAAATCTATAGCACAAAACTACATGCACACTAAATGGCATTTGCAGCACGCTATAGGTGGTGTTAGGTAATCCTACCTCTAATAAATCAGATCAAGAGTTTCTTTATTTGTTCATTAATAGTCATGAATGATAAAACAACAAAAGAAAGGATGACCTTTCATTTATATCCTCATCCAGAATGATTGGCAAGATAAGCATGTAAGTACAAAAGATACTCCTGAAGCACTTGCAACCACCTTGAGCCAGTACTTTTGATTTGATGACCTACCTTTATCTTTTAAAGATGCTACGTTTACCAGAGCGCGTCAATAGTCAATTCCATTCATTTCACAAGATGCCAACAAAACAGTTGAATGTACTGGAGACATCAAAGCGTAGGATCCCAGACAACATCCTATTTGTTTAAGGACTGCAACTTTCCCCCCACAGTGGTCGAGAACGCCCTTGACCACGTCTCCCGCATTTCCTGCAACACATCCCTCACACCCCGCCCCCGCCACAACCACCCAAAGAGGATCCCCCTCATTCTCACCCACCACCCCACCAACATCTGGATACAACGCATCATCCTCCGACACTTCCGCCATATACAATCCGACCCCACCACCCAAGACATTTTTCCATCCCCACCCTTGTCTGCTTTCCGGAGAGACCACTCTCTCCGTGACTCCCTTGTTCGCTCCACACTGCCCTCCAACCACACCACACCTGGCACCTTCCCCTGCAACCGCAGGAAATGCTACACTTGCCCCCACACCTCCTCCCTCACCCCTATCCCAGGCCCCAAGATGACTTTCCATATTAAGCAGAGGTTCACCTGCACATCTGCCAATGTGGTATACTGTATCCATTGTACCCGGTGTGGCTACCTCTACATTGGGAAAACCAAGCGGAGGCTTGGGAACCGCTTTGCAGAACACTTCCGCTCGGTTCGCAATAAACAACTGCACCTCCCAGTCACGAACCATTTCCACTCCCCCTCCCATTCTTTAGATGACATGTCTATCATGGGCCTCCTGCAGTGCCACAATGATGGCACCCGAAGGTTGCAGGAACAGCAACTCATTATCCACTTGGGAACCCTGCAGCCCAATGGTATCAATGTGGACTTCACCAGCTTCAAAATCTCCCCTTCCCCCACCACATCCCAAAACCAGCCCAGTTCATCCCCTCCCCGCACTGCACCACACAACCAGCCCAGCTCTTCCCCTCCACCCACTGCATCCCAGAACCAGTCTAGCCTGTCTCTGCCTCCCTAACCTGTTCTTCCTCTCACCCATCCCTTCCTCCCACCCCAAGCCGCACCTCCATCTCCTACCTACTAACCTCATCCCACCTCCTTGACCTGTCCGTCTTCCCTGGACTGACCTATCCCCTCCCTACCTCCCCACCTATACTCTCCTCTCCACCTATCTTCTTTTGTCTCCATCTTCGGTCCGCCTCCCCCTCTCTCCCTACTTATTCCAGAACCCTCACCCCATCCCCCTCTCTGATGAAGGGTCTAGGCCCGAAACGTCAGCTTTTGTGCTCCTGAGATGCTGCTGGGCCTGCTGTGTTCATCCAGTTTCACATTTTATTATCTAACATCCTATTTACATGCTGAAGACTTGTTCTCCAAAACTGTCTCCCCAGTAACCAAACTGTTGCATACAGCTGCAGCAAGGGCAACTACTCAAGGGTATATCCAGTTCAAAAAAACAGCAACGATTCAAATTGTCCAATAAACAGTGCTGCCACATGACACTGAGCAATAACCTGCATTCTGACAATAAGGTATAGGCGCAGAAGCAGGCCAAACAGACCTTTGTGTATGCTGCTCCATTCAGTGAGTTCATGATTGAACTGAAAATCCTCTACTCCACTTTCCTGCCTTTTCTCCATAACCCTTTCTGACTAAAAATCTATCTCAGCCTTGAATATACTGGACAAATCAGCCTGAACAACCATCTATGATACAGAATGTTACAAATCTCCTTCTTATATCTGTCTTAAAAAGGTGACTTCAGATTGGGAGATGATGCCCACGGTTCTGGACTGTCCCAACAACTTTTCCACATCTAACCAGTCAAGTATATTAAGAATCTGAGATAACAAAGTGGAGCTGGATAAACACAGCAAGCCAAGCAGCATCTTAGGAGCACAAAAGCTGACGTTTTGGGCCTAGACATTTCATCAGAAAAGGGGGATGGGGAGAGGGTTCTGAAATAAATTGGGAGAGAGGGGAAGCTGGATCAAAGGTGGATAGAGGAGAAGATAGGTGGAGAGGAGACAGACAAGTTAAACGGGGGGGGAGGGGGGTCGCGGGGATGGAGCCCCCCGCAGTGGTCGAGAACACCCTCAACCATGTCTCTCGCATTTCCCGCAACTCATCCCTCACACCCCGCCCCCACAATAACCGCCAAAAGAGAGTCCCCCTCGTCCTCACATTCCACCGCACCAACCTCCGGAAACAACGCATCATCCTCCGACACTTCTGCCATCTGCTATCCGACACCACCACTAAACACATTTTTCCATCCCTACCCTTGTCCGGAAAGACCACTCTCTCCGGGACTCCCTGGTCCGTTCCACACTCCCCTCTAACCTCAACACACCCTGCAGTTTTCCCTGCAACCACAAGAAGTGCTACACTTGCCCCCACACCTCCTCCCTCACCCCCATCCCAGGCCCCAAGATGATTTTTGACATCAAGCAGATGTTCACCCACACATCTGCCAGCGTGGTATACTGCATCCGCTGTACCCATTGTGGCTTCCTCTCCATTGGGGTAACCAAGCGGAGGCTTGGGGACTGCTTTGTAGAACACCTATGCTCGGTTCACAATAAACAACTGCACCTCCCAGCCGTGAACCATTTCAACTACCCCTCACATTCCTGAGATGACATGTCCATCCTGGGCCTCCTGTAGTGCCACAATGATACCACCCGAAGGTTGCAGGAACAGCCACTCACATTCCGCTTAGGAACCCTGCAGCGGTATCAATGTGGATTTCACAAGCTTCAAAATCTCCCCTTCCCCCACTGCATACCAAAACCAGACCTGCTCATCCCTGCCTCCCTAACCTGCTCTTCCTTTCACCTATCCCCTCCTCCCACATCAAGGCGCACCTCCATTTCCTACCTCCTAACCTCATCCCACCCCCTTGACCTGTCCGTCCTCTCTGGACTGGCCTATCCCCTCGGTACCTCCCCACCTATACTCACCTCTACAGGCTACATCTCCGCCCCATAAATTTGTCTGTTTCCTCTCCCCCATCCACCTTCGATCCAGCTCCCCCTCTCTCCCAATTTATTTCAGAACCCTCTCCCCATCCCCCTTTTCTGATGAAGTGTCTAGGCCTGAAACCTCAGCTTTTGTGTTCCTGAGATGCTGCTTGTCCCGCTGTGTTCATCCAGCTCCACAGTTTGTTATCTTGGATTCTCCAGCATCTGCAGTTCCCATTATCTCTGATACTATATTGAGAATCTGCATGTTTTAATAAGATCGCCTCGAAATCATCTCAAACTCCAATGATGAAAGCTTCAAATTATTCAACCTCTCCTTGTAAAACCATCCCTTCAAACCTGGAATCAGACTAGTGGTCCTTCTCTGGACTGTCTCCCATGTCAGTATATACTTCCCTAAACTGTTCACAGTATTCTAGCTGTAATGTGACGTGTCTTGTATAGTTTTGACAAGACGTCACTATTTTCAAATGGCATAGTCTTTGAAATAAAGGACCACATTCATTTGCCTTCCTTATGACCTGCTGAAATTGTACACTACCTTTTTTGTGATTTAGTTATGAAGACTCCTAAATTCATTTGCAATGTAGCTTTCTGCAATCTTCCTGTATTTAAATAATTGTCTGCTCCTTTATTCTTCTGGTCAAAGTTCATAGCCTTAGGTTTTCAAACGTTGCATTCTACCTGCAAAGTTGCATTTAACCTGTGAATATCTCTCTGCATACTCTTTGTGTCATCCTCATTTCTTCATCCGTCCATACTCTCCATTTATTTTTGTGTCATCTGCAAACTTCACACTCATGCATTCACTTGCCTCGTCCAAGTCATTTATATATTGTAAATAATTGTGGCCCAGGACTGGTCTTGTGGCATTTCACTAGTTAGAGGTTGCCTCAGAAAAATATATCCGAACTCTCTTCTGTCTGTCTTCTATTAATTAGCCAACCCCCTATCCATGCTATTATTCTCCCTGGAATACCAGTGATTCTTATCTTATTGAGTGACCTATTTTGTGGCACCTTATCAAATTACTTCTGAAAATCCAAACATATTACATCCAGCACTTCCTCTTTATCTATTCTGCTTGTTTCCTCCTCAAAAAATGACACTTAGTTGGAGCATTGTCAAAATCATTGACTTGGTACCTCACTGCTGCCTTAGTTCACTTTCAGTTGAAAGTCCTCAGATGCTTCCACAGTCTAGGTTAATGGCAACATGTCCTCAGCATATTGTAAATCAACTGGAAAAGGACAAATAACATTGTACAGCACAAATGCCAGGCAGTGACCATCCCCAAGAGAAAATTATCTTTCCTTGAAGTCTAAACTTGTGGAAACAGAACCTCCAGTCCAACCAGTCATGCCGACCATAATGCTAAACTAAACTAGTCTCACTCTCCTCACTTTAAAAAATCCCCCCAGTCTTGAAATTTCCCATCCTACGGAAAAGACACTTGCCATTCACCAAATCTGTACCCTCATTATTTTATTTTAAAATAATATTATTGTCTAATCTACTACCAGTAACAAATGAATCATATTACTTTTGTTGATTCTCCTATCATAAATATCTGGTGGTCGTTATTGATCAGCAACTTTAGTGGACCTGCCATACAGAAATTTTCGATTCAAGAAAAGGTCAGAATCTGGATATTCCATGCCAGCTATTCACCACATAACTTCCCACACCCTTTCCACTGTTTTTAGTGAACAAACAGGAAGTGCGATGGAATACTTTGTACTCACCTGGATACGTACAGCTCTAGTAACATACAAGAAAACATAAGATAACATTGAGGACAAAGCAGTGTCCATGACTGATACCCCATCCATCACCCTGAACATTCACAAACTCCACAAATAACATTCCCCAGCAGCAGGTGTCCACCAACTATAAGATGCTTTCCAGCAATTTGCCAAGGTATCTTCAGCTTCATGTGCCAAATCTACAACCAAGAAGGACAAAAATGACAGATGCATGTGAACACTACCCTTCCAAGTCACACAATACGACATGGAACAGTATCAGTGTCCCTTCTTTGCACTATAAGACACTTCCTTCCTTACAGCACTGTGAAAGTACCAAGACCAAATGCAGTAGTTCTAGAAAGAAGTTCATCATCACCTTCTCAAGAGTAATTGTGGAAGGGCAATAATTGCTGACCACATAAATGAAATTAGACCGAGAATGCAGCACTCTGTTTCATCCCCCATCTTCCTTTGACACTGTTGGTTCATTTTCACTGGGTGGGAGGCATTACTATCGCCCCAGCATTTTGAACAGGCATACAGTTGGATTAAATTGTTCAGAGAAAATGGATTTGGTGCAAAATTCTTTTGCAGCAGCAAGCAATAAAAAGCTATAGAATCGCTACTGCACTTAATTACTCCCAGAAGGATCAATGCTTGGTGTATGATATTGGCAATAAAACCTCTTGTGGACAGATTTTGAAAACTTTGAATTTTAATGTTAAAAGTACTTCTGTCTCAGACTTCACAAAGTCCAATGCATGTGCTGAATGTACAATGCACTGTTTTTGTTACTAAGAGAGACAGAGAGTAAATACAAGTACAGTTATGTGAGGAATACCAGTTACCGTAGATCTCTAGATATAAGTTGACAAGTGAAACCTGGACAAATCCTTCCAAAAATTGGGGTCAACCTCTTTGTCAAGTATAACATGAGCCATGGGTCTGGGTGGTTGCAACATTGCTGTTCATTCATGAAGATTGCCTTTTCCCATCTTCCTTGTCTAAGGTGAATCCATTCTGTTTTTAAGTCATCTACTGCTGGGAGTCTCATCCATGCCTGCGTTACCTTTGGACATATATTCTCCTATATTCTCCCCATGTAAACAAGGCCATCAAAAACATTGCTGCTTTGTTCTTACTCATGAAAAGTATACTTACCCATTGTTGACAATGGGCAGGCAATTTTAAAACCCTAATCCTTGTTTTCAAATGCCTCCAAAGGCTCACCCCTCCCTATCTCTGTAATCTCATTCATATCTGAAAATTTTACTTCCATTCTATACCCCAGAAAAAGCTGTGTCAACAATTAATTTTTAGTCTGATCTATTTTCAGTGATACTGATGGAGGAAAGTGTATTGGTCAGAATGAAGATAGCTCCCTCCTTTTGAATAATGTTATGAGCTCTTTTATGTCTGAGCATGAGTCATGGTTCAACACCTCATTCCACACAACACTCCCCTAGCCTTGGAACAAAGCATCACACACAAAAGATACTATAGCCGTCAATAGTGGGCTTGAACTTTCTCCAGCATCTGTGCTTCCTATTATCTCTAATAAATATACCTCGAATTGAAAGCCCATGTTCATGTTTTCGCAATTTAGTTCATTAGCAGCTTTGGAATTATTTGTTACAAGCAAATATAATACTTTTTTAGATAATAAAATGTGAGGCTGGATGAACACAGCAGGCCAAGCAGCATCTCAGGAGCACAAAAGCTGACGTTTCGGGCCTAGACCCTTCATCAGAGAGGGGGATGGGGGGAGGGAACTGGAATAAATAGGGAGAGAGGGGGAGGCGGACCGAAGATGGAGAGCAAAGAAGATAGGTGGAGAGGGTGTAGGTGGGGAGGTAGGGAGGGGATAGGTCAGTCCAGGGAAGACGGACAGGTCAAGGAGGTGGGATGAGGTTAGTAGGTAGCTGGGGGTGCGGCTGGGGGTGGGAGGAAGGGATGGGTGAGAGGAAGAACCGGTTAGGGAGGCAGAGACAGGTTGGACTGGTTTTGGGATGCAGTGGGTGGGGGGGAAGAGCTGGGCTGGTTGTGTGGTGCAGTGGGGGGAGGGGATGAACTGGGCTGGTTTAGGGATGCAGTGGGGGAAGGGGAGATTTTGAAACTGGTGAAGTCCACATTGATACCATATGGCTGCAGGGTTCCCAGGCGGAATATGAGTTGCTGTTCCTGCAACCTTCGGGTGGCATCATTGTGGCAGTGCAGGAGGCCCATGATGGACATGTCATCAAGAGAATGGGAGGGGGAGTGGAAATGGTTTGCGACTGGGAGGTGCAGTTGTTTGTTGCGAACTGAGCGGAGGTGTTCTGCTTTCCCTCCCATTCTCTTGATGACATGTCCATCATGGGCCTCCTGCACTGCCACAATGATGCCACCCGAAGGTTGCAGGAACAGCAACTCATATTCCGCCTGGGAACCCTGCAGCCATATGGTATCAATGTGGACTTCACCAGTTTCAAAATCTCCCCTTCCCCCACTGCATCCCTAAACCAGCCCAGTTCATCCCCTCCCCCCACTGCACCACACAACCAGCCCAGCTCTTCCCCCCCACCCACTGCATCCCAAAACCAGTCCAACCTGTCTCTGCCTCCCTAACCGGTTCTTCCTCTCACCCATCCCTTCCTCCCACCCCCAGCCGCACCCCCAGCTACCTACTAACCTCATCCCACCTCCTTGACCTGTCCGTCTTCCCTGGACTGACCTATCCCCTCCCTACCTCCCCACCTACACCCTCTCCACCTATCTTCTTTGCTCTCCATCTTCGGTCCGCCTCCCCCTCTCTCCCTATTTATTCCAGTTCCCTCCCCCCATCCCCCTCTCTGATGAAGGGTCTAGGCCCGAAACGTCAGCTTTTGTGCTCCTGAGATGCTGCTTGGCCTGCTGTGTTCATCCAGCCTCACATTTTATTATCTTGGAATCTCCAGCATCTGCAGTTCCCATTATCTATAATACTTTTTTAATTCACTTTGGTGGATGTTGACTTTGCCGACGAGACCAGGATTTATTGCACATGCCTAAGTGTCTTAGAGAAGGCGGGGATGAGCTGCCTTGAACTGCTATAGTCCATTTGGCGTCGGTACATCCACAATGCTTTTAAGGAGAGACTTCCAGGATGATAATCAAATGATAGTGAAGGAACAAAATAGAGTATCAATTTAGAATGGTGTGTGACTTGGAGAGGAACATGCAGGTGGTGGTTTTTCTATGTATCTGAGGTCCTTATCCTTCAATATCATAGTGATTGTGGTTTTGGCAGCTGCTGCCTAAGGAGCCCTGGTGAATTTCTGTAATGGATCTTGTAGATTGTACACACTCCTGCTACTATGTTTTGGTAGTGGAGGGAGTGAATGTTTATAAATGTGATGCCAATTAAGTGGGTTACTTTTCATTGATGATTTGAAACATTTTGAGTATTGTTCGATGTGTGCTTATCAAAGCAAGTGGGAGTATTCCATTAACCTCTGGACCTGCATCTTGTAGATGTTCTGTAGGCTTTTTTTAAATCAAGATGTGAGATTACCAACCATATAATTCAAAGTTATTTATGTAGCTATTCAAGTTCTGGTCAACGATAACTTCCACGATGTTGGGACTGGTGTTTCTGTGATGGTAAATCTATTGGATGACAAAGGGCAATGGTTAAATTATTTGTTGCAGATATTCATTACCTAACATTTGTGTGACGTGTACATCAATGGCTCCTTGTCAGCCCAAAATTGGATATTATTCAACAATGCCTTCATTTGCACGTAAACTGCTTCAGTATCTGAGGAGAGATGAATGGTGTTGAACATTGTGCAGTTTTCAGTAAATAGCTTCAGTTCTGATGTTATGAAGGAAGGAGGATCATTGATGAAACAGTTGAAGATGGCTGGGCCTAGAAAACAATCCTGCAGCGACAGCCTGGAGCTGAGAACGCTGACATCCAACAACCAAAATCATCTTCCCCTTGTTCTAGGCATGACTCCAGCCAGTGAAGAAATTTCCCTCTGATATCCATTTCCTCTAGTTTTGTTACGGCTCCGTAATGCCACACTTGGTCAAATACAGCCTTGATGACGGAGTAGTCTTGACTTTGATAATTCGGTTGAATTCAAGTTTGTTCTGGAAAAGGGCAATGATGGGCTTGAAATCAAGGTTCTAAACTGAGGAAAGCCAATTTTAATAAGATCAGGTATGATCTGGCCAGAATGGACTGGGAACAGATACTTTGAGGTAAAACTGTGTCAGAACAGTGGAAGACATCAGAGAAAGTAATTGGGAGAATTCCGAACCAATATGTTCCAGTTAAGAAAAAAAGGGTGGGACCAACAAATCCACCAAATCCTGGATATCAAGGCATATACATGATTGGATAAATGATTTCGACTTAAATGTAGGAGGGTTGCCCATAAAGTTGGTGGCATGGTAAATCATGAGGAGAATGGTCTCAAATTACAGCAAGGTATTGAGGGGCTGGTCCGATAGGTTGATCAATAGCAAATAGAATTTAATCTGGAAAAGTGCGAGGTTATCTCGGCAGGACCAACAAGGCAAAGAAATACATCATGAATGGTAGGACCCTTGGAAACACAAAAGATCATAGTGACCTTGGTGTACATGCCCACCAATATGTTAAGGTAGAGTGATAGGTAGATAAAGTTTCTATGGTATACTCACCTTTATTCACTGAGACATTGTGTTCATGAGCAGGAAGTTATACTGGAACTGTACAAAATGTTGGTTAGGTCACAGCTAGACATCTGTGTGCCGTTATGGAATCCACATTATGGGAGGGATGTGATTGCACTGGAGAGGGCATAGAGCAGATTTACCAGGATATTGATTGCGCTGGAGAGTTTTGTTATGAAGAGATTAGATGGACTGGATTGCTTTCTGGAAATAGAGAAGTCTGAGGGGAGACGTGATTGAGATGTATAAAATTGTGAGGGCATAGATAGGGTAAACCGGAAGAAGCCATTTGCCTTATTGGAGAGATCAATGACTGGGGGATAGATTTAAGGTAGGGAACAGGAGGTTTACAGTGAATGTAAGGAAAACGGTTTTCACTCAGATTGTGTTGGAAGTCTGGAATTAAATATCTGAAAAGAGTGGTGCATGAGGAAACCTCAAGAATATTTGAGAATTATTAGATATGCACTTGTGACGCCAACATACAAGGCTAGGTCAAGTGCTGGAAAATGAGATGAGAATAGTTAGGTTGCTGTTTTTAATGAGTGCGGTCTTGATAGCCCAAAAAGCCTTTTTCTGTATTGTGGACATCTATGACTCAATGACCAGACTTCTGGAGTTCATCTCTTCTTTTTCCCATATTTGAACCAAGCTTGTCATCAGCTTGGAAACATACTAGCCCTGGTGGATTGCAAATTGAGCAGCAGTGAACAGGTTTTCTGTGACTCACTAAGTGAATACAGTATCCTGCAAGTTTCCAAACTATTTTCTTATCCCCTTCCAGACCTATTAGCTTTCCATGTACGTCTTTCGGTATACCTGTTCAGCAGTTCCCATTATCTCAGTTATTTTAACCTCACTGTCTCCAAACAACATACAAAATGTAGAAATTATGATAGACAACAATGGCTTAATAGAGCTACTCACCAGTAATTGGCAGATGATTTTTTTTTGACAATGAACACCTAATGATTGAGCATAAGTTGTTTTCACACAGTGGTTCCTCTCTTCCTTCAACATTTTCTATACACCAATTCCCATTCCATTACAAGTGTTCACAAAACCAATCTTTTAGCCTAAGGTTTAGACCCTCTCACCTAATATTTTGCCAGTGTCTCACATACCTTTGATATCACCTTTCAATTGTGAAAACCTTTGGTCCATTTTACCTATGTTAAATACAGATATTAAATTTTGTTTGAATCTGATTGATAGGTTATTGTATTGGATTGTATGTATGCAAAATTTTTTTTTATCAATGCAATACCACATTCTATTTTTGAACCATCAGATTTTCATTTATTTAAATATAAATCGTTTATTTTATTAATAGAGTGTTAAATGAGGTGTTGACTTTCTGATTCATTGACATGACATGTTTTTACAATTCTTGAAGCCTTAAAATTTCTTGCCTAAATTGCTTCTGTTTACAAACCAACAACATACCAACCACAGGCCAGTCTCATTTACTCATCCCGACTTACTAGAGTCATAGTCAGAGAGTCAAACAGCATAGAAACATGCCTCTTGATCCAACTCATCTTCACTGACAAGACATCCCTTTCTGACCTAGTCCCTTTTGCCAACATTTAACTCATATCCTTGTAAACTCTTCCTATTCATATGCCTATCCAAATGCATTTTAAGTTTTCTAATTCTACCAGCCTCCACTACTTCCTCTGGCAGCTCATTCAATACGCACACACTCTCTGCATGAAAAGTTACCCATGATCCCAAAGAAACCAGGCTGCTGAAATTCTATGTGCTTATGCTTTCTTGGACAAGCCCTATTCAAATTATATAGTTCTCCCAGAATCCGTGGTGCTTAACTGAGGTGAAAGACCTGTGGCAGTTGACCCAACTAGCTCCCCAGCCACATTCCAATGCCCCTAGGGAAGCAATGGTAGCTATCCCTTGTCTCAAGTATCCAGTCAAATTGTCAATTAGTAGTCAAGTAGATTGCTGATCTATTTCCTCCAGTTAGTTTCATATTTCAGGTGATCCTACCAAACAATTTGGAAACTGGAACCTATTGACTGACGTTGGAGTGATTTCTATTTTGAATTGAAGGCCATGTAGGTTGGACAGTTTCCTATCTTTATGTTCATAAAATTATTTCAATGGCTGTGGGTAATTTTCTGGAGATGAGGTAAGGTATTATAATGAGGACTATGGAGAAGAGGTTTGCTTTTGATATTATAGCTATGCTTGACCTCTGACTTCATTGAGCAAGGGAGTGTGGCACTTCTATTTGCAAGAATTATTGTCTCCAAGATATTATGGAGTAGATAGATTCTGACAACAAATTTCTGAGCGTGACTAAATTTGTGAGCATAATCCATAACCCTTTACAGAGTCAAAGCAGAAACATATTGTCCAACCCCATAAGTAATTTCAGCAGCGTGGTTTCTTTGGGGTAACTTTTCATGCAGAGGCTGAGTGTGTATGGAATGAACACCAGAGAAAGTGGTAGAAGCTGGTACAATTACAACATTTAAAAGCCATCTGGATGAGTGCATGAGGAGGAAAGTTGAGAGGGATATAGGCCAAATTCAGGAAAATGGGACTAGTTTAATATAGGATATCTGTGTCAGCATGGATGAGTTGGACCGAAGTATCTGTTTCTATTCTGTATAACTGTATGACTATGACTTTAATAAATCTCTCTACCTGTTTTTGACAGGACCTTTGAAGAAGAATGCATTTGAGTTCTGAAGTGGGCTGTCCACCCAGAAGGAAAGGTGACCCTGAGGTCTGATTTTATTGGCCAGATCTCATTGAAATGTTATTTGCTGACTGCTCAATGCAAAGAGCTGATACATCAATAAACAGCAGCTGGCACTTTGTCTATTTTAATACTGCTGGTCAGAGGCCAATGCTTGGGCTCAGATTGATAGATTCAACACATAGACATGTCACTGGGCCATGCATGGGGATACTTCGGTATAAGGGTAAGGTTTGGAAGCATATAACAAGGAAGATTCCTTGTCATGGTTGGGATAGCTCTAACTCTAATATGCGAGGAAGCAAAGGAAGATATCTTATATCTTCATCCATTCTCTGCATTTGTCCAGGCTGGAATGTCCACTCCCTTGTTTAGGCCTCAGATAAATGGCAAATTGGGATTTAAGATACTATTAGTGCCAATTTTATGTTAAAGGAGATGTCTCCAGTTTTGGATGAGTGATTTTGCCATCTGTTGCTTAAAGTTAAACTTGGCCAGATTGGAAAGGGATATAAATGAGTAAAGTACCTGATTGCCAAATTTCTGCCAGGAGTGGACAATTGTTTCATGTTGGATTATTTAATATTTTCCTGAACAAATTGGTGTAAAAACAAATGAAAGTGGAATTTCTACACCGGACTCTTTTAAATATCTGCGCATTCTCAGTTATGTTCAGAGTTATCTATTTTAAATACTTGTATAGATATTTCTTACAAAGTTCGGTACATGCTATTTTGTGTTCCACATATTTATTGTCTCTGATATTAGATTTGCCAGAGATATTTTGTCAAATATGCTGCAATGAAAAAAATGATTAAATAACTTCTCAGAAGTAAATGCAATTTCAACCAGAAAACAGTGCCTGACAAAGGCAAGTTAAACATTAATCAGGAGGAATCAAATAAATATTCATTAGTAATAAAGAGGTAATACTTCAGTGTAGACTAATGCACAAGCTTAAAACATTGTGCGCTCATTTTTTGTCTATTTTAGCATCAGTCAATTTCATGTTGATAGCCACTTTGAATTACTGTGGTTAAGTTTGCAATTGGCCAGACGCTGGGTCTTCGCCTGTGGGAGCTAGGCTCATCTATAACCTGGATTAATGAGATAACCAAGATAACAAAGTGTGGAGCTGGATGAACACAGCCGGCCAAGCAGCATCTCAGGAGCACAAAAGCTGACATTTCGGGCCTAGACCCTTCATCACAGGCTCGATGAAGGGTCTAGGCCTGAAACGCCAGCTTTTGTGCTCCTGAGATGCTGCTTGGCCTGCTGTGTTCATCCAGCTCCACACTTTGTTATCTTGGATTCTCCAGCATCTGCAGTTCCCATTATCTCTTTAATGAGATAACCATCTCCTTTTCTTGGCAGCTGTGTGGGTCCTACATTAAATAAATTTGGGCAGTGTCATTCCAGTTTCTGGACTCATAGTAAGAACATATCTTACTTTTACATGAAAGTTCAATCTCATTCACAAAGGCCACGGGGTAGTTTAATGTGAAAATGAGAAAATGTCATATAAATTCACCAGAGTATTTTGGTCTGAAAATGTTGTCGAGATATATTGTTGAAGTACAGTGATGGGAAATTTGCATCTAACCTTGCAAATTAACTAATATTTATAACACAGAATGAGGCCATTTAGCTCATTGTTCCTGTGCCAATCAACAAAGATCTGACTTCACAACCCACATTTTCAGTTTTTGGCGCATAGCCCTGGAGGCTATTGAAGTGCAAGTGAATTTATGAGTGTTGCTTAAATGTAACAAGTGTTTCAGGCACAGCCACACTTTCAGGCAATAAGTTCCAGACTCTCTCCGTGCTTTGAGTGAAAAAAACAGTTCTTCTCAACTCTCCTGTTAATCTTCTACCGCTTACCTCAAGTGTATGTCCCCTAGTTATTGACCTCTCTAGTAATGGAAAAAATGCCTTCCTATCTCACCTATCAATGCATCTCACAATCTTGTTCAGCCCTATCAAGTCCCTTTTCAATTTTCGTTGCTCCAAAGAAAACTTACCCTATCTTGTCTTTCCTTATGGCTCAGACTCTGCATGTTATTTATGCTCGTCTAATTCTGGCCACTTTTGCATTCTGATTATAATTGCCACACCAATGGAAGCTGTGCTTTCAGATGCCTATCACCTCTAAATGCTGGACTACCATTTCCCTACTGCACTATCTTCCTTTCCTCCCTCAAGATACTCCTTAAAACCTGTTTCACCAAGTTTTTGATCATCTGAGTTAATATCTCGGTACATAGCTCAGTGTCATATTTTGTTTTATAATATTGCTATCCATCACATTGAGACATTTTATTATGTTAAAGGTATTGCTCTTGTTTTAGTATCATCCTGAAAGCTTGAAGTGAGAATGAATGTTCCAGTGAAATGAAAGGATTAGTCTGTTCTCTAAGAGTAAATTGAATGAAGCTGTACCGGCAGGTGGCTGTTCAATGGACCCATTATTTTTGAATGAAATACCTTGCTTTCACAATAGTATAAAGCCTATAATATATTACCTTGAAATTCAAGGAGTAAATTGAATTTACTATTTAACAGTTGGACGATTTTTGCCATGGAAGGTAATGAGAAAAGAATACTTTGTTTTGAAAATTATTGGCAAAACAGAAGACAAGAAGTGACATTTTTATGAGCACCTTCTGAATATTTGTTAATGAAAGTAAGTTAAGGAATTTTATGTATATATGACAGATGACAATGGACTATTCTTCTGGTTCCCCAGTATCTGTCACTATCTTCCAGAATTTTCTCACAGAAGTAGCAATCCTATCCCTAACTTGGGCAATTAGTTTCGATCTAGATGCTGATTACAAGCAAAACTAGGCCATAGATTTCCCACAATTATTGCCTTAGTTTTCCCATATATCCAGAGTGTCATGTTTTCCTAGCATCCAGCGTTGCTAACACAGTGAAGGTGAGCATTAAAATTTCAAGCGCTAAGTAAGACCTAGATAAAAAAGTGAAAAAAATTTACTCTTCATTTGTGCTCAAGTGCTGCAGGAAATTCTCTATGCCATCCTCTTCCTTGGTATTTTACCTTTCTAATGTAATCTTTGCCTTTACTCTGCTTACTTGTTCATTATAAGGCTATAATTATCAGCGATGGCATGGTAGCTCAGTGGTTTAGCACTGCTGTCTCACAGCATCACAGAGCTGAGTTTGGTTTGGCCCTGTGCGGGGTTTATGCATTCTCCTTGTGCCTGTGTAAGTTTCCTCCCAGAGTCTAAAGGAGTGCAGTTTAGGTGAATTAGCCATGCTGAATTGCCCATAGTGTGCAGGCTCAGTGGATTAGCCATGGTAAACGTGAGGCTATGGGGATAGGGTAGGGGTGTGGAGCTAGGTGGGGTGCTCTTTAGAGGGTCAGTTTAGACTTGTTGGGTCAGATGGCCTGCTTCCATACTGCAGGAATTCTATGATTCTTTCTCAAGAGGGAATTCAAAGGGATAAAATTAATGCAACAATTACAATTATAAAACTGTGGATAAATTACATTTAGAGCACAGCTTTCAGTTTTGCTTACTGGCCCTCAGAAGCAGTTGCAGAGCAAATTACCAGAACAGGACCACAGCTAAGAGAATTTAGCTATGAGCACCAATTGCAAGTTCTAGTTTTATATTCCCTTACACAATAAAAAATAAGAATTAATCAGAAATGTGTTTCAGATGATCAACAGACTTGATAGGTTAGATGGAGAGAAACTGTTGCATTTGTCATAAGGCTCCAAAACAAATGTCCATTTCATGGATGATATCAGAAATAATTGTGCACACAAATGGAAGTGGAAATCTGGCAGTTTCTCTCAGAAAGCTATTGAGATTAAGTCTCCAGCAAATTTTATAATTGCATCTGATAGATTTTCATCACTTAAAGGTTTGAAGCGAGATGAAGCTACGGTCGGACCTTGAGTTGAGCCATAGATAAGCGACGATAAAATTAAATGTCAAACAAGGCTATTGTTCCCATCATCTATGACAATTGGCCCAGTGATTCTGCACAGAACTCTCAAACTCTGACAGGGAACTGAACCTCTTCTTAGAAGATCTATAAAATACTCACCAGACACGACCAATTCAAGGTTGTTCACCTTTGTCCAAGGCCCAAAACAATCCTTCTAGATCCAGCAGAGATTCACCTGCACTTCATCCAACCTTATCTATAGCATCCATTGATCCTGATGGAGTCTCCTCTATATTAGGGGGACCAAACACAGACTTGGGGACCCGTTTGCAGAGCATCTGTGCTTTGCATGCACCACCCAACCCAACCTTCCAGATGCCATCCATTTTAATTAACCCTCCCACTCCCCTGATGACATGTCCATCCTTAGTCGCCTCCACTGTCAGAGTAAGACCAAACATAATCAGCAGGAGCTACATCTGATTTTTCACCTTGGGTACTTGGATGCACTTGGCCTTAACATTGACTTCACCAGTTTCAAAACCCCTCCATCCCCAGCCTTATCCCATGTCTGAGCCTCCCCATCCTGACATGACCTAACCTGTCCATCTTCCCACTCACCTATTCACTCTACCCTTCCCATGGACCAATCACAGTAACCCCCTACTTGCACCTACCTATCACCAGCTCTCCCACCCTTCACACAGCCCCCCACCCAGTCCCTCTATTTATTTCTGGTCTCCCCAGTCCTGGTGAAGGATTTTGGCCTGAACCATTGAATTACCTGCTCTTCAGATGCTGTCCAACTTGCTGTGCTTTTCCAACGTCACACCTATAGACTCTGGCTTCCAGCATCTGCAGTTCTTATTATCTCCCCGATAAATTCAAGGCTTGCTTTTACACTGATTTTGTTAAATTTTCAGTCAGTTGGAATATTCTGTGACATTCCCTCAACCTTTACTACAATTTGGCACTCTTTATCTTGTGGAAGCCACACGATCATCTGTACCTCTCATCACTGCTGTCTGTAAAAAGGATTGTATTTTCACTTAAAGTTTCCTATAATTCCTCTTATGTTCGTTCTTAATCATGCTGACCTCCCTTTGTCTTTTGCTTTTCTATATTCTTGGTTTCTCTCACTCAGCTTCCTACAATTCCAAAATGTTGTTTTTATTTTCAAATAAATTTAGTGAACTCTCTGCTTATGTTTTCATTATTGGGATATTTTGAACCTTTCCATCTCATGTCTAAATATTTCTTATTACTCATCTATAGCTCTGTTTGCCAATCTGTCCCTCTGGTACCAATATTTTCATCCATGTAATCTGAAATATTATTTTGCTGCAATGGATGTAGTATAGGTCTGTGAGAGGAAAGTTAGGCTTAATAAATTCACTAGCAATCTTCAAGTACATAATGCAACCTGTAGAAGTGATGTGCTGAGTTTCTTTTAAGGTTACAGATATCATACAGTAGGAATCATTGCAGAGGTTAGGGCGGCATGGAGCAGGAGACAAGCTTTGGCGGTATTTTGACAGTTAAATGAACAAAAATAAGCAACATGTAGTGTGAATAAAACACTAACAATATTTTTTAAAAGTGTTACATAAACATCATGCCTTTCAGAACCTCAGACTGCCTCAAAGAACTTTACAGCCAAAGTAATTTTAAAATATCGTCACAATTTTGATGTTGGAATCATGGAAGCTGATTATGCATTTCAAAGCTCCAGAAAATAACTTTTGTGCTCGTAAGATGCTGCTTGGCCTGCTGTGTTCATCCAGCTCCACACTTTGTTATCTTGGATTCTCCAGCATCTGCAGTTCCCATTATCTCTGAATGAAATAACTTATTTTGTTATTCTTAGTTGAAGGATCAACATCTACAGAGAAATAAGAGGGAGCTCCATTGCTACTCTTTTTGAGACGATGTTAGAACATTGTTTGGCTATCTGCGGGGGCAGACAGGATTTTCTTTAGCAACTCAACAAATGATGTCACCAAGGGTGAACTTTTCCGAGTCACATTTGTAACCCTAACTTCTAGGCACCTAAGGCAGAAGAAGTAGCAGTAGAATTAGGCTACTCAGCCCATTTAGTCTGCTATGCCATTCAATAATATCATGGGCATCCTGCTAATCCACTTTCCTGCCTGTTACAAAAATACCCACAATTCCCTTACCAATTTACACCACAAAGGCCAACATCCCATCACCAAGTCACCCTTTATTTACATATGCATAGTTCATGTCATTGACCCAGCTAGCTCAGAGCTGATTCCTGCAGTGAACAGAAACTCTGACACACCTGTTTATATCTGTCAGCCAGGACTCCCTGATTAGACCAGGTTAACAGCCCCAACGAGGGAACTCATAATGGCCATCTGACTGATCTTGTTCCAATCACTACAATTTACTCCTTAAAAAGCCTGTCTTAAATATCTGAGCCTTTACTGTGAGATTATGCTGCCTCGTCTCTGACTCTGTCATGACAGGAAAGAACCTTTATACATCTAAGAGATAGTAGGAACTGCTGATGCTGGAGTCTGAGATAACAAGGTATAGAGCTGAATGAACACAGCAGGCCAGGCAGCATCAGACCAGCAGGAAAGCTGACGTTTCGGGTCTGAAACTTTTTTTTTACAGAAATGGGGGAGGAGAAATGGGCTCTGAAATAAGTAGAGAGGGGGGAGGTGTTGATAGAAGAAGACAGGAGCAGATAGGTAAAGCGAAGATGGACAGGTCAAGGAGGCGGGGATGACTCCAGTAAAGGTGAGTGTAGGTAGGGAGTTGGGATGGAAATTGGCCAGTGAGATGGGGGGAGCGGATAGGTTGAGGAGGCGGGGATGAGGTAGGTAGGAAGCGGGGGTGGGAGTTGGTCAGTGAGGTGGGAGGAGCGGATAGGTGATTGTCATCCTTGCCTCCTTGACCTGTCCATCTTCTGTCCACCTATCTGCTCCTCTATCCAGCTTCTATCATCACCTCCCTCCCCCTCTCTCTATTTATTTCAGAGCCCCCTTCCCCTCCCCCAATTCTAAAGAAGGGTCCAGACCGAAACGTCAGCTTTCCTGCTCCTCTGATGCTGCCTGGCCTACTGTGTTCATCTAGCCCCATACCTTGTTACCTCAGATACTTCACCATCAGCAGTTCCTACTATTTCCTAGTGAATAGTCATGTCGCTTCCGTTGACAAGAGTCATAAAATCCCAACAGTGTGGAAACAGGCCCTTTGGCCCAACAAGTCCACACTGACCCTCAGAGCATCCCACCCGGACTCATCCTCCTATAATCTACCTATTCTGCATATCCCTGAACTCAGCAGACAATTTAGCACAGCCAATCCACTTAGTCTGCACATCTTTGGGCTGTGGGAGGAAACCAGAGAACCCAGAGGAAACCCATGCAGACATGGCGAGAATGTGCAAACTCCACAGAGACAGTTGCCAATCGGTGGAATTGAACCTGGGTCCCTGGTGCTGTGAGCCAGCACTGCTAACCACTGTGCCACCATGCTGTCCCATGTAAAAGAAAGAAAGAGCAAGAAAATTTTAAAAAACAGTTCAATTACTAACTAAATGAGTCTAAGTCAAAGAAGAGGTTTTGATGGTGTTATTGAACAATTTGCTGAGAGTATTAATGCAATATGGTGCATCAGGAAGAAAGACTGGGAAGATTTGTGAAGTTCAGCTAGAGGATTTGAGCACAAGTCCCTGGCTGTGAGAATGATTCTGGACAAGCATGGATATGACCAAATTTGAATTCCTGTCTAATATTTAGTCATTGTACCACAGCAAATCTTTAGATTATCGGTGGAATTATGACACTAAAATTAAGCTTTCCTACAGCACAAGATAGACAATAGGAATTGGGAACTCAATTTGCACAGTAAGTGAAACAGGTTGATGATTTGAGTTGCCCATTTTGCACCCCTGCCTGAGACAAATTTAATCTCGTAGAAGTCTCATTTCTGCTGTCTACAGGGTTTTTTTTGAAAGTGCCAATCAATATATCTCTTTGTTCATGTATAAGAGGATACCACATGCAAGCGTTCATTACATGCTTCGACTGGGTGTCATACATACAAATTCTATGAAGGTCTGAATGTCCACACAGTATCTACTTGGCAAATCTAAGGGAGTAATTATCTTTACTTTGGACGTTTTGATTCTGTTCTGATCCACAAGCAAAGTAAGATGCAATAATTGTTTTTTTAAAAAAATACAGTAATGGTATAATAATAATTTTTGATTTTATTTATTTATTGTCACGTGTACTTTGTTACAAAATACTGTGAAAAATGTTGCATAGTATCGCCACTCTCCGGCACCATTTCAATAATTCAGCATAAAGCGAAGAACCAATTCAGCCTCCACTCAATGCATTCTGTCACTCATTTACAATTTTGTTCATGTTGAACTTTTAGTTTGAGGAGGCAACTTCACTCCCTTTGTTGTTTTGCATTAAAGAGTGTCAAACAACATTTGAGAAGCTTCCTAGATTGAGCCAGCATCTTTGTTAATCTTTTAAATGTTGACAAAGGACTGACTGTCCGATCAGCCTTTTGTTAATAGTAAAATTCAACAGTAATTGCTCTGTGTATACTTGTACATCTGCACAGAGTCTCATTTTTTCTGGCATAACAGCACAGTGGAGCTGGCCCTGAGTCAATTTGAAAAAGCATTATGTCTAAGGTCAGTATGTACTGGGTATTTTAGTTCATTTAAATGAAATTGCTTGGAAGAATTGCATCACATGTTATGATATCATCATTTAAATCATTCCTTCTTATTTTTGTTAATTTGTTACTGTGATTTGTATGAAGTTCACAACCACCGTCCACCCTCATGGTGTCATCTATTGGCCAGTTTTGCTGGGCACCCGGCTAAATTAAGGAACAAATTAGCTTTGCAACAGGAAATAAGCATTAACTATTTTCATGAAGGGGCAAGTGTGATTTTTTTTCTTAATCAGCATCAAGTTGAATTCCATTTGTATTTAAGTAGGATTTTTTCATTGGTTGGCACACGTGGCAGACAATATCAGATTACCGTGCAATGAAAATGCTGCCTCACTTCTTTTTCTATTCATTTCGTGGGATGTGGGCATCACTGGCTGGCCAGCAAATCTTGCCCTTCCCCAGTTGTCCTTGAGAAGTGATGGTGAGCTGCCTTCTTGAACCGCTGCATTCTAGTGAGTTTTGAGAAGATTTGTAGCTCAGGTTGAGGTTCTGGATGTGAGTTTGCTCGCTGAGCTGGAAGGTTAGTTTTCAGATGTTTCATCACCATTCTAGGTAATATCATCAGTCAGCCTCCGATGAAGCTTCGTCGGAGGCTCACTGATGATGTTACCTAGAATGGTGACGAAACGTCTGAAAACTAACCTTCCAGCTCAGCGAGCAAACTCACATCCAGAACCGCTGCATTCCTCCTGCTGTGGAGTGACCCACAATGCTATTAAGGAGGGAATTCCAGCATTTTGGCCCAGCAACAGTGAAAGAACAGGAATGTATTTCCAAGTCAGGATGATGAGTGACTTAGAAAGGAAGTTGGAGGTGGTTGTGTTCCCATGTATCTGCTGCCGTTGTTCTGCTGGATGGAAATGGTCATGGGTTTGAAGGTGCTGTCTGAGGATCTTTGTTGAATTTCTGCAGTGCATATTGTAGATAGTACATACTGTGCTACTGAGCGTCGGTGGTGGGTGGAGTGAATAGTTGTGCTTCAGAAGGACTTCTGAAGAAGGGTCTTAACCCGAAACATCAGCTTTCCTGTTCCTCTAAGGCTGTTCAGCCTGCTGTGTTCATCCAGCTCTAAGCCTTGTTATCTCAGATTTTCCAGCATCTGCAGTTCCTCCTATCCCCAGAATATCAGCTGGGTTTCTGGATTAATAGTCCAGTGATATTACCACCAGGCCATCGCCTACCCCATATATGCCATACCTCAGGGACATTCAAATTAGGCAGTATCAACAAGCCTACTTTGTATCAATTTGTACTGAAATTTTTGTAAACAACATGCAGTTTTTTTTTTAAAGATGGCAATGTGAGTTTTCTCTAGACTAGAAGAATCCAACTTAATTCGGAACAGGTGCAAATTTACAGCAAATTTTAATTAGAGGAAGTTGTGTGAATAAGTATAATTGTGTCAGTCTCATCAGGTCAGAAATTTGGTGAACATAAGACATCTGCAGTGACAGTAATCTCAGAGAGCTGTACACTCTATCATACGTTGGCCTCCAAGCTCACAACAGATTTGTGCAAGTTATTAATACTTTCCAACAGGCAAACAAATTAGTGATTATAGACCGATAGAGAAATAAGCACCAATTTTCATACAAACTAGTTTAATGAGTGAGAAATGTACCTGGGAATACACTACAGAACCAACAGTAAAAATACGGGTGTGTGAGTCACTGCATCAACTGCCTCAACATAAGACTATAGAATACTCACTGCACAAAAATAATCCTATTTTGAGAAGCTGGGTATTATTCATTGCTCAAATAAATGCAATTTTCTACTTGAGTGGAACATGTATTCTGTGCAGACATGAGATTTTTTATGGATGAAGTTGGATTAGTCTCCAATTACATACAAGAGAACTCTGGCTTCAAACAAAAAATAATTCCAAATGCCGCTTGAGCTTTTTTGGCTTTAATATGTGTTAAATTCTCGAGAAGACGAATTAATGTTAAAGTGGTTCCTGTTATTATATGAACAATAGAGGAAGGAAGACTGACAGTGTTTTTGGTAAATAACGAATAGAGTGACAACATGCTTAAAGCTTGTGAATGATGTAGCTAGGAATGGGTTGAAGGATGACTCACTGTTTTATCCTGGAAAATTCTCTGGGATTAATAACAGATGTAGACAGAACAGGACATTTTTACATGGAACTTTTGGTTCTGAAATTTGTCAAGTCGTATATTTGATGAAAATATTTTCCTTTTTGCTGTTAGACCTTGCCATTGGTGACACTTTGTTGAAGCCTTTAAATGTTTTTACAGTCAGATAATTTGTCTTATTGTGCTAAACCTTCATGTGGTGCTGTGAGAACATAAAATGCTCCTCCCACAATGGTGGAAGGCATCATAAGTGCTGCAAAGTGTAATACAAGCCAGGAAAATCCTCACTTCTGTTGCCCGAAGTGAGTTAGATCAGCCTTGGCTATTATCCAATAACTTTTCTGGAACATGTTTTTGTCTACAATTAGGGAGAGGCTAGCATTGTCATCCACAGTCAAATTACCTTCTGACTCACTATCTGAGCTCACCTTTAGAGCAGAAGCTAAATATTGGGGGTGGCACAGCGGTACAGTGGTGATCACTTCTGCCACATGGCACCAAGGACCCAGGTTTGATTCCAGCCTTGGGTGTCCATCTGTGTGGAGTTTGCACACTCTTCCCGTGTCTGCGTGGATTTGCTCTGGGTGCTCCGGTTTCCTCCTGCAGTCCAAAGATGTGCAGATTAGATGGATTGGCTATGCTAAATTGCCTGTCGTGTTCAGAGAGGTGTAGTTTACGTGGGTTATAGAAGGGTGGTCTAGGTGGGATGCACTGAGGTTTGGTGTGGACTTCTTGGGCCAAAGAGCCTGTTTCCACACTGTAGGGATTCTATGATTCTTTGATTGCTGAAAAGAGAGATATCTTGCCAAGGCTTTACACATTATACTCATCAGGCAAAACACAAGAATGTTAAATTTCAAGTGATCACTGCAATTTAAACAATAGGAAGAAAATGTGCTCATTGGTTGGCAATCAACTCTGATGCGTTGAGACATTGGAGTAAGTAATGGGGGCATACAGGCTCTCCACGTTTCCCCCATATTTTAGCAAAGGACCAAGGCTTGAATGGTACCCTAGGCCTAGTGAACCAACTGAGTCCTGTTTCAGTTTACTGTGCTCTTATGGACATGTACCTTTTATTTGTATAGGTCTCTGCATTTGACCTCCCAAAATACATCACCTCAAACTTGGCTGGAGCAAACTCCAACTGCCATTTCTTCATCCAACTTTCCAATTGATCTGCATCCTGCTGCATCCATTGACAACCTTCCTCACTACCCATAATTCCATCAATGTTCATGTAATCTACAAATTTACAAATCTGACCAGCTGGGGAGGTGATGGCCTCATAGTGTTATTGCAACATTATTAATCCAGAAACTGGGCTACTGTTTTGGGGACCTGGGTTGAAATCCTGCCATGACAAATGGTGGAATTTGAATTCAATGACAAAAAGTCTAGAATTAAGAATCCACTGATGATCATGGAGTCACTACCAGTTGTTTGAAACTGCATCTGCTTCGCTAATATCCCTTCAAAGAAAAAAATCTGCCATCCTCATCTGGTCTGGCCTACATGTCACCCACTGCAATAGGGTTGAGTCTCAACTGCCCTCTGGAATGGCCTGGTAAGCCACTCAGGTCAAGGGCAGCTGGCAAGCTGGCATTACCCACATCCCATGAGTGAATATAAAATAAACTACATTTTCATCTGAGATAACAAGGTGTAGAGCTGGATGAACACAGCAGGCCAAGCAGCATTCGGCATGGGCCCGAAACGTCAGCCTTCCTGCTCCTCTGATGCTGAATGGCCTGCTGTGTTCATTTATCTCTACACCTTGTTATCTCAGATTCTCCAGCATCTGCAGTTCCTACTGTCTCTGATACATTTTCATCTGAATCATTTACATAAATTCTCAACAACACAGGTCCTAGCACTGAATTTGTGAACACTGCTGGCCCCAGGCATCCAGTCAGAAAAAATAAAACCTCCACAACTATTCTTTGTCCTCTATGATCAACCCAATTTAGTATCCAATTTAGCAACTCCCCATGGATCCCCAGTGACTTTATCTAATGGAGCAGCCCAGATTGAAGGAATTTGTCAAGGTCCACAAAGACAACATACACTGCACTTTCCTCATCCATCACCTTGGTCACTCTCTCAAAAAACTCAATCAAATTTGTGAGACATGATGTCTCCTTCCTAAAGCAATGCTGATTATAATAGTCATAGGGTTGTACAGAACAGAAACAGACCCTTCAGTCTAACACACTCATGCTGATCAGATATCCTAAATTAATTGAGTACCATTTGCCAGTATTTGACCCATATTCCTCTAAACCCTTCTTATTCATGTACCCATCCAAATGCCTTTTAAATGTTGTAACTATACCAGCCACCAGCACTTCCTCTGGCAGTTCATTCCGTGCACACACCACCCTCTGCATGAAAATGTTGTCCCATGAATTTCCTTTATATTTTTCCCCTCTCACCTTTAAAACTAAGCTGTCTCATTTTGGAAAACTGTACTCTGGGAAAATGACATTGGCTATTCACCATATGCATGCCCCTCATGACTTTACCAACATCGATAAGGTCACCCTTCAGCCTCCAACACTCCAGGAAAAATAGCCCCAGTCTTTTCAGCCTTTTACTGTTTGCTGAAACCCTCCAACCATGGCAACGTCCATGTAAACCTTTTCTGCACCCTTCCACATTTAACAACATCTCTGATATAAGTCTATTCTTTTCCAAATGCAAGTATATCCTGTCCCTAAGAATCTTATCCAATAATTTCTGTACCACTGATGTAAGGTTCACTGGCATATAATTTCCTGGATTATACCTGCTACTTTTCTAAAACAAAGAACCAAACTGACTTTTCTCCAGTCTTCTGGGACCTCAACTGTGGCTAAAGCGGATGCAAATTTCTCTGTCAAACCCCAGGAATCTCCTCCCTCGCCTCTCTCAGTATCCTGGGATAAGTCCTAACAGGTTCTGGGGACTTGTCTACCTTAATGTTTCTCAAGACACCTAACACCACCTCCTCCTTCTTTACATCAATACGCCCGAGAATGTCAGCATACTCCTTAATTTGAACACGCTCCTTCCTCATTTTACCATCTCAACATACCCCTTTTCAATCTTTTTGTCTGTCATCCAGTGAGCAGAGGTGATTGAATGAATTGGATAGAGTCTGAGTTCAGATCTAGGCATCTGAGTTTTGAATGATCTCAGACATAGGGTGAAAGAAGTTTATGTGATTATGCTGAAAGTTCACATGTAGATTACCGAACTTGTCTTAAATACAAAACATTTTTAAGCAAAACATAACCACAATTATTTTCGTGTTTTGAAAACTCTGTCAAGTACTGAAAAATGGAATGAATAATTTTATTGCTACATGGGCTGAAGGTATTAACCAAAGCATTAAAGTTTAATAAATAAATGTTAAAATATATCTAAATTCAAAGTACAGTTTCAACGATTGCGCATTATTTAACTTCATTTTTGCAATCAAAAGTACAACTAAACCCTCCACAGTATTGGTGAGGAGTAACATTTGCTATTACTAAAACATTAGTAAGATGACACTTGGGCCTCCAGAGGAGGAGGAACTTCCAGTCCAAAAAACTTTGTGACTCTGTGTAAAGATTCTATATTGAATCAGACAATTGGAAATATAAAATACCCCGTTGTTCCTGATTTATGCCCATTATCATATTCTAGGAAACCCAAAAAGTGGTCAAAGATGTTCAGCAAACAATTTTAAAGTTGTGAATGAATGCAATGAATACATGTAGCCTGCCAATGAAAAGATATTTAATTCATTTTCTTTCTCTTTGAGAAGGGGATAACCTCATTAAACTTAATAGATTTTCCACCTTCAGAAATACTATGATTCTTTGTTTGTAAAAGATAATTGCTACTTCCTGTCTGCTTGTTGTTGCCTTTGCCCTTTCACAGAGAGAAAATTAAACAAAGTGATCATTCTAACTACTTTCAGACAGCTCACTACTTCCCTTGAACTCAAAAGTAACCAAATTGTTAACTGCACACATGTCAACAAAAATTTTAGAAATGCATTTTAAACAGTTTCCTGTTTGGCCAGAGTGAATGTGATGGGACATATTTTCAGTTAGCTGTATAGTTTTGCACGTGGAGACTAAGACTTGTTGTGATACATACATTTTAAAACATGAACTAACCCTTGTTATTTATCAATTGGCACACATACAATTTCCCATATTTTTTGAAGGGATCCCACTGTACACTCAGCCAGACATCTGCAGTAGCTATAAAGAAAAAAACTCACAGGCAGAGGCATTTTTATGCATTTTTAGACAATACTTATGCAACTTTTTTTGTTACTTTCCTATGTTTTATTCTTTAGCATTTTCATTGGGTTCTGATTTTACATTTGTTACCAAGCTTACAGCGCAAACAGAAAACTTATTAGTTCATTTTGCCTATGCTGACTCAAAAGAAAACAGAGCAATCACTCTCACTTTGCTGATCTTTCTGCACAGTACTAATTTTTATCCTTTTCGAGTGTATAACCTTCTTTCAGAATTTACCAAGAGAACTATTTCCACAACCCTCTTGGAAAGTGCTTTAAATTTTGTCCTCTTCTGTCTAATTATGGCAGCTCACCACCAATTTCTGACGGGCAATTAGGTATGGACAACAAATGCTGGTTGTGTAACAATGTCCACAAACCATGAAAGAATTTATAAAAACCGTTCTGCTACTGGAAACTGTACCAGAGATAATAAGAACTGCAGATGCTGGAGAATCCGAGATAACAAGGTGTGGAGCTGGATGAGCACAGCAGACCAAGCAGCATCTTAGGAGCAGGAATGCTGATGTTTCAGGCCTAGACCCTTCATGAAACGTCAGCTTTCCTCCTCCTAAGATGTTGCTTGGCCTGCTGTGTTCATCCAGCTCCACACCTTGTTATCTCTGCTACACAAAACTGTTTCTTCATGACTATCGAAATATGTTATAGTTTAAAGACATCGATTAAGTCTCCTCCTGAGCATATCTGCTCTACAGAGAATGGAAAATGAATCCGGTAATTATTTTGGTGAAAAAGATGTTGCTGTTCTAACCAACACAACACAACAAAGAAAAACGTGGGATCAAGACTTGAGAATTAGAAGGAAAACACTGTGTTGGAGAGCTGTATTCAATATTATATGTATTAGTGTAAACAAATAGTTTACAGTTCAACCAAGAATGTGAAAGTTTTACACTATATCAAAAGCATTTTGGGAATGCTCGTGTCAATAGCAGCTTAGTAAGACAGTGCAACCTCCATGACTGCATGCATAGACACAGAACCCCTGGTGAAAGAAGAGAGTACAGAATCTGTGAGGGAGGAGCAGGAATCCATGTATCTGTGGGAGAGACACAATGTATAAACATAGCTATAGCAGTCCAAGAGGTAGTAAGAGCTGCAGATACTAGAGTCAGAGATAACACAGTGTAGAGCTGGAGGAACACAGCAGGCAACGTCAGAGGACCAGGAAAGTTGATGTTTCAGGTCGGGACCCTTCTTCAGAAATGGGGAGGGTGAAGGGAGCTCAAAAACAAATAGAGAGGAGCGGTGGGCTGGGGAAGGTAGATGGGATGGTGATAGGTAAGTGAGGTCGGGGTGCAGATCGGTGGGAGAGAAGATGGACAGGTTGTGTCAGGTCAAAGAGGCAGGGATGAGATTAAGGGTTGATCATGGGATGAGGCTGAGAGTGGGGAGATTTTGAAACTGGTAAAATCCACGCTTAGGCCATTGGGCTGCAGGCTCTTGATATGGAATATATAGTGCTGCTCCTCCAGTTTGTGGGTGATGCCACTGTGACACAGGAGGAGGCTCAGGATGGACATGTCACCGAGGGAGTGGGAGGAGTGGGAGGTGCTATACCAAACGGTCTCCGAGCCTCTGCTTGATCTTACCAATAGAGAGGAGGCCACATCAGGAGCTGCAGATCCATCTTTGTTACCTCCCTCTCCTTCCGGGATCTCTGTGTCTCCATCTCTGGTGACTGCCTCGAAACCAATATCTATTTCAAGCCCACCGACTCCCATAGCTATTTAGATTATACCTCCTCTCACCCACCTTCCCGCAAGAATGCGATTCTCTACTCCCAATTCCTCTGCCTCTGCCACGTCTGCACCCAAGATGGAGCATTCCACTTCTACACATCCTAGATGTTCTCCAATTTGTGCTTCCCACACCTCTGCCCTCACATCCCCTCCCACCAGCAAAAATAAAGACAGAATTCCCCTTGTCCTAAAGTATCGTTCTCTGCCATTTCCCCCACCTACAATCCAACTTCACAACTAAAGAGGTATTTCCCTCCCCATCCCTACCTGCCTTTCAAAAGGACCACTCTCTCTGCGACTCCCTCATCCATTCCACACTCCCCACTAACCCCACCACCCCCAAAACCTTTCCCTGCAACCACAGGAAGTGCTACACCTGACCCTACATCCCCCCCCCTCACCTGCATTGAAGGCACAAACATTAGACAGGGGCTCACCTGTACATCCATCTATGTGGTCTACTGTATCCACTGCTCCTGATGTGGCCTCCTCTGCATTGGTGAGACCAAGTGGAGGCAAAAAGACTATTTTGTAAAGCACCTGTGCTCTGTTCACGACAAACAACAACACCTTCTTGCCGTGAAGCATTTCAACTCCCCTTCCCATTCCGTGGTTGACATGTCCATCCTGAACCTCCTCCAGTATCACAATGACACCCCCCTCAAACTGGAGAAGCAGTACCTCATATTCAACCTCGGGACCCTACAGCCCACTGGCCTAAATGTAGATTTTACCAGTTTCAAAATCTCTCCACTCCTGGCCTCATCCCATGACCCACCCTTCTCTCATCCCCAGCTCCTTGACCTGACACAACCTGTCCATCTTCTCTCCCACCTATTTGCCCCCCCCCATGACCAATCGCCATCACTCTCTACCTGCACTCACCTATCACCATCCCAACTACCTTCCCCAGTCCCACCCCTCCTCTCTGTATTTATTTCTGACCTCCCCTACTCATCCCCATTTCTGAAGAAGGATCCCGACCCAAAATGTCAATTTTCCTGTTCCTTTGAAGCTGTCTGGCCTGCTGTGTTCCTCCATCTCCACGCTGTGTTATCTATAGCAGTACAAGGTTTCTTTACCATTTTTTAAAGTTTCAAATGAAGCATAACCTCATCTTCTCTAATCTGTTCAAAATAATCGACGTAGCTCATCGTTGGTGTCATTCTGGTAAATCTGTTCGTGCCAACTCCAAGGCTTGAATGTTTTTTGAGGTTTTGTGTCCAGAAATTGATCAGAAATTTTTAGTAATACAATAATACAGGATTATTTTTGATGCTTCCCCAGGAATTTGATTAATTGAATAATTTGCAAGAATTCAGCAACAACCATAAGATAATCAAGCAGTAGAATTGAGAGAAACAATTATGCATCTAATGTTTCCTCAAGTAAAGGCACTGTACAGTCTCATAGCCAGAGCCTCACGTACTTCACAGAGGTTAGTAGAACATTTAAAATAAATCATGTGGTACTCTTTAAAAGTAGCAAATTTCTCCTTTGAATTTACAAGGGGGAGAAAAGGTATGCAAAATAAATCAGTCGGCATCAAAGCCAGACCGGTTACTTTGGCAGAGATAATGGGAACTGCAGATGCTGGAAAATCCAAGATAACAAAGTGTGAAGCTGGATGAACACAGCAGGCCAAGCAGCATCTGATGAAGGGTCTAGGCCCGAAACATTAGCTTTTGTGCTCCTGAGATGCTGCTTGGCATGCTGTGTTCATCCAGCTTCACACTTTGTTATCTCGGTTACTTTGGCATTTTTCCACCAACTGCATTTCCTGCCTCAATACCTCAACAACAACTGCTTAGGTGTGCTCCAGATCACTACTTACTTTGTCATATCAGCAGTTGAAGGGATATGTGTCTTCAACTTTCAGCAGGTGGCAGATACTGTGCCCAAATAATGTAACAGTACGCAACATTCACACCGCGATTTTCCCTTTGTTCAGTTTTATGCTCAAATATGCTGGGAGTTCCAAAAGGGATTAAATTGGCCAGAAGATTCAACACGATTTAGCAGTCTCCCATATGTTGAGGCAAACTGTACTTCTGGTGTTCTACAGCCCTTACAGAAATGACTTGTGTATTCATAATTAAGTCCAAAAATATCGGAAATGCAAGCCTGACTATCAGAATCTCAAAGACAACAATAAGTTGATGCTGAAGAAGAAAAACTCTATGTTAGTATTCCAACTCAGACTAAATTCTTTCAATTTGGTATTGTGACATTTTTGGGTGTCAAGTGAAAGGTTTTCAAATTATATGAAAGCAAGAAGTGTTTAGGGCATGTTTATCGGTTCCTGCATTTGAAGCTATTAGGTTCTTGTGTGCAACACATACAGGCAAGTTGTGCAGACAGGACTCAAACAAGCACACCTAATCATCTTCTCAATAATTTTAATAGGCAGGAAATTATGTCTTCTCCTTTATTGTTTTGCACATGCAAGTGCTTGACTTTCCTCTCTTTAGGTGAGTAAAAGAAATCAGATACATCAGGAACAAAAACTGGATATTTTATCCCAATATGAAGAAGAATCACTGGATTCAAAAGATTAACTCTATTCTGTCTTCTCGGATGTGACCAGACATGCTGAGCTTTGTCAGCAACTCCTCTTTTTGCTGCAGATCTTCAGTGTTCTCAATTGTTTTATTTTATGCAAATAAAACATTTCTTATAGAAAAGAAACTTCAGTTTGCACATGTAAAAGGCTTGTCCCCGCACTCCCCTAACCTGTCCTTCCTCCCACCTATACTCTGCTCCCACCTCAGGGCCCACCCCCATCTCTGACCTACTAGCCTCATCCCACCCTCTTGTCCTGTCCGTCCTCCCTGGACTGACCTATCCCCTCCCTAACTCTCCACCTACACTCACCTTTACTGGCTCCACCCCCGCCTCTTTGACCTGTCTGTCTCCTCTCCACCTATCCTCTCCTTTATTCATCTTCTATCTGCCTCCTCCTCTCTTCCAATTTATTTCAGAATCCCCTTCCCCTTCCCCATTTCTGAAGAAGTGTCTAGGCCCAAAAATGTCACCTTCCCTGTTCCTCTGATGCTGCTTGGCCTGCTGTGTTTATCCAGCTCTACACCCTGTTATGTCAGATTGTCCAGCATCTGCAGCTTCTACTGTCTCTGTCACATATCTTGATGTTATTCCAACAATTAACAATTTGAAAGCTATCAATGTTAGTCGTTAATAGACTATTAATAGTTAAAAATTGCAAGCCTCTATGAAACCTGCTGCCACAAATTGGATTGTCAAGAACCTGAATTAATTTGCAGCAATTTTTCTTGGAAAATCAGTTATGAATTGCTCTGTGGATTTTTTTTGTTGTTGTGGAAAATAATCCTTGAGGAGAACAATTGCTGATTGGCTGGCTATGTGCCACGAGATTCATGAGACATGTTAAACTGGTTCAGTCCCATCGAGTAAAGCACAGTAACTGTACTTAGGCTCCCCCCCGTTCAGGCAACATCAGTTTTCAATAACTGCATTTGAGCCTTTGAAGGAGACCACAACTCTTTCATGTTTCATCAGCTTTGAAGCAGTTCAAAATTTCACATGAGTAGTTTATTACGTGATTGAGCACTGCATCAAATTTTATTTACATAGATGAGGCAGTAAGCCTGCTATTAGTCACATTAAAAGTCCAAGTTAGCCATTTCCTCTCAACACATAAATGGTCATCAGCCTATATAATTCAGGCCTGATTAGAGCTCAACGAGTTAGAGTGGATGAGTGGAGTATTTAAGACTGAGTTTGATAGATTCTTGACCAAAAAGAGCTTTAAAGGTGATCAGGAATAGCCAGAATGTACAGTTGAGGCCACATTCACATCAGCAATGATATCATTGAATTGTGAGGCCCTACTGCTGCTGCTATTTCATGAGTTTGTATGAAATGTAGAGGAAGATAATTTTACCACTGGAAAGATGGACAAGCCGTGCAAACATTTTAAAATTAACAATTAAATAAACAGTCTTTAGGATGAAAGTGTAAATTTCTGACAGAATTGGCGTAAGTAGTCACCGTATTAAAGGCAATTAAATGGTTTTTGTTAATCCAATTGTGTTTGTCAAAGCATGTTTCTCTTTTATAACTGGCCGTGTGCTTCTACCAGTTTTCCAGTTCATCTATTTGTTCTCATCTCTCTAAATGTCTATCTTTCTCATTATTTTGAAATGTCCTGCTCTGTCTGTATAACTTTGATATATTATTCAAGATCTGTCTTCCCCTGAAGGGCAGTCAGGCTGGATATCAACTCACAACAGAATGACCCTCATAAGCTTCACAAATTTTTCACTGAAGGTGTACTGTTAGGGAGGTTAGGGAGGCAAGGACGAGCTGGGCTGTTTTTTTTTCTTACCAGCCCACCTTGTCCCTGCCTCCCTAACCTGTTCTTCCTCTCGCCTATCCCCTCTTCCCACCTCAAGCTGCACCCCCATTTCCTACCTACTAACCTCATCCCGACTCCGTGACCTGTCTATCCTTCCCGGACTGACCTATCCCCTCCCTACCTCTCCACCTACACTCACCTCTATTGACTCCATCCCCGCCTCTTTAACTTTTCAGTCTCTTCTCCACCTATCTTCTCCTCTATCCATCTTGGATCCGCCTCCCCCTCTCTCCCTATTTATTTCAGAACCCTCTCTCCCTCTGCCGTTTCTGATGAAGGGTCTCGGCCTGAAACGTCAGCTTTTGTGCTCCTCAGATGCTGCTTGGTCTGCTGTGTTCATCCAGCTCCACACTTTGTTATATAAAAATAGGGGAATCTTTTTGTAATCTTTAATTTTGAACTCAATATTCAGCCCCAAATGTTGCTGAATGCCTACTTAAAATATATGGTGCTGTTCCTTTATCTTGCATAGAACTTTATTGGAACAATGAAGGACATTCCCTGGCTCACTGGGACCTGCCCTAACAATCACCATCCACACAAGCACAGAAGTTGCTGGAAAAACTCAGCAGGTCTGGCAGCATCTGTAAAGAAAACATTCAGAGTTAACATTTCGGGTCTCGTGACCCTTCCTCAGTACACTTTCAGTTCTTTTGGTTTTTATCTAGCTTCCACTGTTGGTTTCTCCAACTAAATTTACTTGCGGTGTAATCTAACAGAATAATGCAGAACAGCCCAGAACGCTGTACTTTATTGCTAATTTCATACTTCTGATCTGCAATTTTTTTGCTTCCCCACCAGTGAAATGTTCTTTTCAGCCCCCTCCCCCACTCAACAAAACTTACTTGATTTCAGTTATAATGAAAGTCAGAAGAGATGGACAATGGCCAATGAATCTAACATGTCAGAATTATCATGACTAATGAAATCCAAAATTAGATCCAGTGTGTTTTATTACAAGCCAGGAACAACACAAAACTTAACTTTTGTGCTCCTCAACCACACACTTCACATTGATTGTTTTTATTTTACATTTTAATCATTTCTGACATACTTTCACCTTGGGAAATTTAGTTTCATTGTGGCCATTTTCCATCTGGATTCATTAGTTCATTTGTTGAGGACAGTGATCTTTGGCTATGCTGATGTCTTTACTCACACGCTTCTACCAGATGACATAAAAAAAATTCCCTTGGGTGCTATCTACCAAACAAAAAATTCAGCCATATTTCCGAAGCATTGTACAGGAATCTGATCTGAACCCTGAATAGAGCTGTTAACTGTGCACTAGTTTCGTAAATGGTTTGTCTTAATTTGATTTTCTTTCCGCCAGAATTCCTTCCATTATCCATTCAATAGAATAAATATAAAAATTGGCTAATTTTATTTGACATGATCAACAATTTCAACATTGACTTTTTTTTATCTTTTAATATTTATAAGGTATCAAAGGCATAAATTAGTTTTGTGCCTGGCAATGACCATCTCCAACAAGAGAAAATCTAACCATTGCTCCTGATCATTCAATGTCATTGCCTTCACTGAGTCAATGACTATTAACATCTTGGTGGTTACTGTTGATCAGAAACTGGACAGGACCGACCATATCAATGATGAAGTTACAAAACCAGGTCAGCATCTAGGAATTCCCCAGTGAGTTAACCATCTCCTGATTCTCTAAAGCCTGCCTGCAATTTACAAGGCACAAGTCAGGAATGTCATGAAAAACCCTCCATTTGCCTCAATGGGTGCATCTCCAGATGTTTAGTACTATGCAGGACAAATCAGCCCACTTGATTGACACCCATCCGTCACTTTCAAAATTCACTTCCTTTATTGCTGCACACAGGATAACAGTGTAAACCATTCACAATATGCATTTCAGGAATTGCCAACACTCTTCTAACAGCATCTTGAAAACCCTCGACCTCAACCACTGAAATGGACAAGGGCAGTAGGTGCATGTAAAGACCACCAGACTTAAGCCATTCTCCAGGCAATACGCCATTGTTACTTGTAACTGTATCAACATTCCTTTACTGTTGATGAATTAATGTTGTGGGATTCCATTCCTAGTACCATTCTGAGTGTACCTATGCCCCAAGGAGGTTCAAGAAAGTAGCACACTGCCATCTTCTCCATGCTGGTCCAACCTCTCAGACCTACATCCCATGAATGGAAAAAAAAACTTGGCCCTGTGGCAAAACATATACAATGGCAGCTGTTATACATTTTGCACTATCCAATTTTCCTATGAGCTATTATGCATAACTAGTGACTATCATTTTCCTCAAACAAACTTGCATTGACATTTGAACTTTGATAGACTTTTGCTGGGACAAAATCATTATATTTTCCCTGGAATGGTTTAAAATATATTCGTGATAATAGTTGACAGTTTCTTTCATTATGCTTTGCTTGATGTCAGCTTCAAATCTCATGTCTTAAGGCATCTCACTCTCCAGCACTTCTCGACTGTGATCATCTCTCTTTCAACTTTCAAACATTTTCATATGTTTCATTCACCTTTGTTGCTGCTGCCTCTTTACCTTGTTCCAAATGTTTCAGGCAAGGTACATCCCTCTGAGAGGGGTAGATTAAAACTAGAGCTACAGCAGTTCATTGAGTCGTTCAGAAAAGCTGGAGACTATTTGGCCCATCATACCTAAGCAATGTAATTAGTCCCACTCCTCTGCTCTGTATATTAAGGCCTGCAGTTTTCTTTTCCCTTTCGAGTAGGTATCTGTGGTATTTTCCACCACTGGCAGTAAATGATGGTGGAATAGGGCTAGTTGACTTAGTTCACTGTCAATAATCCTTTGTCTATGTTGTGTCTAGACTTTGTCAATGCATCAATGGTAGAGAATGTACAAGTCAATCTAAACAAAAGAAGTACTTGTCAGGGTTAACAAGATGATTTATTGCATGAGAGCAATAACTACAGTTTGCATTATTAGTCAGGCAAAATTACTGAGGCTTGTCAGTATCTGTACTAGATACACCTGCTCCCTTTGGTATTCAAACAGAACTCAACTGCCTCCATCCAAAGAATAGGTGATATCAATAGATTGATTTGAGCTCAAAGTAACAGGAACATTATCTCCATAGCATCCATTACTTTGTACAACAATATCCAATTTCTTTTTGTATGTCACTGTTGAGTTGATTTCCAGCTCCTTTTTTCGGCAAATAATTCTGGCTCAAAACAAAGAGTGTTGAAGACAAACGATCTCTGAATCTGCCCTCCAGTTTCTGTTCCAATTACTTAACGTTTGTTTCCTCGGGATGATGATGGTCTTGCCAGTGGAAATAGTTTCTTCAAATGTACTTTATCAAGAGAGAACTAACCATTTGGATGTGGGTCAAATGTAGAAGACAGAGGCTGATCGTGGATGGTTGCTTTTCAGACTGGAGGCCTGTGACCAGCGGTGTGCCACAAGGATCGGTGCTGGCTCCACTGCTCTTTATCATTAATAATAATGATGTGGATGTGAAAATAGGAGGTAAGGTTAGTCAGTTTGCATATGACACCAAAATTGGAGGTGTAATGAACAGTGAAGTAGGTTACCTCATAGTACAATATGATCTTGATCAGTTGGGCCAATGGGCTGAGGATTAGCAGATGGAGTTTCATTTTGATAAGTGTGAGGTGCTGCATTTTGGAAAGGCAAATCAGGGGAGGACTTAGGCACTTCATGGTAAGGCCCTGGAGAGTGGTGTCAAACAAAGAGAATTTGCAGTGCACGTTCATAGTTCCTTGAAAGCGAAGTCACATTTCGACAGGATAGTGTAGAAGAGGTTTGGTATGCTTGTCTTTATTGGTCAGTGTGTTAAGTCTAGGATGTGGGAGGTCATGTTGCCACTGTACAGGACATTGTTTCAGCCAATTTTGGAACACTGCGTACAATTTTGTGCTGAGATAACAAGGTATGGAGCTGGATGAACACAGCAGGCCAAGCAAGAAAGCTGACATTTCGGGCCTAGACCCTTCATCAGATCTGGCGGAGGGGAAGAAGGTTCTGAAATAAATAGGGAGAGAGGGGGAGGCGGATCGAAGATGGATAGAGGAGAAGATAGGTGGAGAGGAGACAGACAGGTCAAAGAGATAGGGATGGAGCCAGTAAAGATAAGTGTAGGTGGGGAGGTAGTGAGGAGATAGGTCAGTCCAAGGAGGACGGACAGGTCAAGGGGGCAGGATGAGGTAGGAAATGGGTTGCGGCTTGAGGTAGGAGTGGGGGCTAGGTAAGAGGAAGGACAGGCTAGGGAGGCAGGGACGAGCTCGGCTGGTTTTGGGATGCGGTGGGAGGAGGGGAGATTTTGAAGCTTGTGAAATCCACATTGATAACATTGGGCTGCAGGGTTCCCAAGTGGAATATGAGTTGCTGTTCCTGCAATCTTTGGGTGGCATCATTGTGGCACTGCAGGAGGCCCAGGATGGACATGTCGTCTGCGGTATGGGAGGGGGAGTTGAAATCATTTGTGACTGGGAGGTGCGGCTGTTTATTGTGAACCGAGCGGAGGTGTTCTGCAAAGCAGTCCCCAAGCCACCACTTGGTTTCCCCAATGTAGGGGAGTCCACAACGGGTACAGCGGATGCAGTATACCACATTAACAGATGTGCAAGTGAACTTCTGCTCGATGTGGAAAGTCTGGAAAGAGTTTGTGAAACTTGAAAGTGTTCAGAAAAGATTTAAAAGGATGTTGCCAGGGTTGGAGGGTTTGAGCTCTAGGGAGAGGTTAATAGGCTGGAGCTATTTTCCCTTGGAGCATCAGAGGCTGAGAGGTGACCTTATTGAGGTTTTGTAAAATCATGATGGGCTTGGAGCGGGTAAATAGCCTTTTACCTGGAATGGGGGAGTCCAAAACTAGAGGGCATAGATTTAAGGTGAGAGGGGAAAGATTTGAAAGTGACCTAAGGGACAATTTCCATGCAGAGGGTGGTGTGTGTGTGTGTGTGTGTGTGTGTGTGTGTGTGTGTGTGTGTGTGTGTGTGTGTGTGTGTGGAATGAGCTGCCAGATGAAGGTACCTGAATTGGTACATGAATAGGAAGAGTTTAGAGGGATATAGGCCAAATGCTGGCAAATGGTACTAGATGTAGTTAGGATGTCTGGTCAGCATTAATGAGTTAGACCAAAGGGTCTGTTTCCATGTTGTACAACTCCATGACTCTCTGACTCTCAGCCCCAGCTGGACAGTAGCAGCATTCTGTGTTGCCCTTGAATTTTGGTCAGTAACGTTTCTGCTTCTGTTGTGGTCTCAATTGTTTACTGATGCAAGGTTAGGAACTCAAGGTCAACTGGACTTTGTATCATTTGGGAGTTAACATATCCAGTTGAAAATATTGGGAAAAAGCAAGGTTAAGTGAAACATAAGGAGACCAGAATTTAATAAACAAGCACATTCTCACAGTGATGCAAATATTTTCCATCTGTTGGCAGAGTTTTACCAGGCTGCTTTGTCGCTGGAGAGAGATGGCTTATGGTGGTTTAACCTAAAGTCACCATGCCTCGGTTGAAAGGAGAGTTGTGAAGCAGAATCCTTCATGGCATGCTCAACCAGTGTGGATACAGAAACTCTGATGTTAGCATTACTGTGCATCGCAAACCACCAACCTAAACTAACTGACCCCCTTCTGAGCGTAGCATGCTACTGAGTGGAAATTTCCAACGAACGTTGATAATTAGCAAAAGTATTTGGTCCAGGGAATATGGAAGTTATATGGATTTATGGGTTCATAATAATTGTTACGAATAAAAGTTAATATTTTGTAGCTGAAAATGAATTGTGAAGTACTTTGTGATATGGATGGCATTAGTGTGCCATACATTTCAATCATACCACTTTTTGGATTTACAAGACATTGATCTCAGAAACCTGGATCCTAGTGTTAAAATGGGTCGAAAATGTAAAAAGTTTGAATATAAAGCTTGAGCTTGCCTGAATGTCTGTGTGACTGCTTCTTGGTAGTTCTGCCTTCCTGGAAAACAGGTAATTGTCATGACAACAATTCCCAGAGCTGATTGTCATCATTACCTCATCCAAAAAGCAGAACGTTAGGTTCGCAGGCGATTAGTATAATTCAACAGTTTAATCCATTGACAAGAGAGTGTCAATCAGGGCAATTAGTAAAACAAAGAACAATGACCAAGTCCAAAATGAATAGTGTGTAACATCATTTCCAAATTCTCACTGATAAAAATCCATGTATTGGGGGCCCTCTTAAGATGCAGTGAGAATGTCCCTACCCCTAAACCAAAAGGCACAGGTTCAAGTTCCACCTGCTCCAGAGGTGTATAATAACATCTCTGAACAATTTGGTTAGAAAAATAGTTGAACACAAAAAAAAAATCCAAGTTATGTTTTAGATTTGAAAAAGAGAAGAAGCGAGAATGTCCTAATCTGCAAGCATTTAAACAGGGATAGAAATAGCCCCTGTCGAATAGGATTAATGTTGAAACAGCATGAAAAGCCTTTGTTTAAGCTGCAAGCTCGTCAGTACTAGAGAAATGTGTTGCTATGTAATTATAGATTCCTTTTAAGAAAGACTGATTTTATGTTTAATTGAGTTATTATACATGCCATCAGAAATTGGAATAGTAAATCTAAATTTTCATCAAATCTGCATTTTCAATAGTTTACTTCCATTGTAAATCGCTTGCCTGTGTTCCATTTTTGATGTTGATGATTCACGTTGGGGCATTATTCCAAAGACGCTGCACCCAATTCCCATTTGTGCATGGATAGGATCTCAAGGATCTTTAGAGGTATATAATAACAGCAATGTTGCCCCCACTTGATATTTATATATCCATTTTGCTGCCAGTAATGAACACTGGAACGTTAACCTTAACTGGCTTCCCGCTGCGAGGACTTTCACCCATCAAACTATCAAATGTTTGTGGAATGCATTTCCGGAGAGGGTAGTGGAGCCGGCCTCATTAGGGATATTTAAGTGGCTATTAGATAGGCATATGGATGATAGTAGAAGGTAGCAGTGGAGGTTACATAGGCCTTAGGTTTTGAGTAAAAGTTCGGCACAACATCGTGGGCCAACGAGCCTGTACTGTGCTCTGCTGTTCTATGTTCTATGTTAAGAAAACTTCAATAATAGTGATGTAGCATATTGTAATGATCTGTCCCTGTACAATGGTCAGCAAATGGAAACTGGAAAACTTCTTTATTGACCTCTGATCCGTCCTCAAGCTTTCTGGCCATTTGTCATTTCTGTTCTCCACCTTATTCAATTTGACATTTATACCTGTGGCTTACAATAATATTCCAATAAATTTCAAGAAAATCTCAAGGCACAGCACCTCATCTCTCAACGGACCACTCAATATTCAGTTCAACAGTTTTAAACTTTGTCTTTAATCTTCTGCTCTGGATTTTTGTGCCAGTTCAAGCTGAACTTAGTTCTTTCTTTGTTCCCTCATGTTGCGTTCAGATGTTATTATGCAGCCATTCACATCTCATCTGCACTCATTTTTTGTTCCATTACTATATCTATTAGCATTCTCTTTGAGTTTGGCACAATGTTATTTTAATCACTCCTATCTTTCCATCATAGGGCTGACATTTTCGGCACTCTCTTCTGTAGCACAATGTACTTATATAAGGTATGATTTGTCTGATTAGCACACAAAACAATACTTTTCACTGTATCTTGGTACATGTGACAATAATAAATCAAGCCATCTCCGGTAACCACCGAGAAACCGATATCCATGGATGTGAGTTTGCTCGCTGAGCTGGAAGGTTCGTTTTCAGACGTTTCGTCACCATTCTAGGTAACATCATCAGTGAGCTTCCGACGAAGCGCTGGTGTTATGTCCCGCTTTCTGTTTATCTGGTTAGGTTTCCTTGGGTTGGTGATGTCATTTCCTGCGTCATTCACCAACCCAAGGAAACCTAACCAGATAAATAGAAAGCGGGACATAACACCAGCGCTTCGTCGGAGGCTCACTGATGATGTTACCTAGAATGGTGACGAAACATCTGAAAACGAACCTTCCAGCTCAGCGAGCAAACTCACATCCAGAACCTCAACCTGAGCTACAAATCTTCTCAAAACTCGCTAGCACCAATATCCATTTCAAGCCCACCAATTCCCGCTGCTACCTAGAATACACCTCCTCCCAGCCACTTTCCTGCAGAAATACCATTCCTTATTCCCAAATCCTTCACCTCCACCGCATCTGCTCCCAGGGTGAGGCATTCCACTCCCGCACATCCCAGAAGTCCTCGTTTTTCAAGGACCGCAACATCCCCTCCTCAGTAGTCGAGAATGCCTGCGACCATGTCTCACGCATTTCCCGCAATTCATCCCCCACACCCCCTCCCTGCAATAAAAAGAGCGAAAACAGAACCCCCCTCATCCTCACGTACCATCCCACCAACCTCCAGATCCAACGCATCATCCTCCGACACCTCTGCCATGTACAATCCAACCCCACCCACCAAAGACATTTTTCTCTCCTGACCCTTATCTGCCTTCTGGCGGGATCACTCTCTCAGTGACTCCCTGGTCCAGTCCACAGTCCCCTGCAGCATCACCACACCTGGCACTTTTCCCTGCAACAGCAGGAAGTGCTACACCTGCCCCCACACCTCCTCCCTCACGATCATCCCAGGCCCCAAGAAGACTTTCCACATCAAGCAGATGTTTACCTGCACATCTGCTAAAGTGGTGTACTGCATCCGCTGTTCCCGTTGTGACCTCCTCTATGTCGGGGCAACCAAGCGGAGGCTTGGGGACCGCTTTGGTAAACACCTACACTCCGTTAGTCAACAAACAACTGCACCTCCCAGTCTTGAATCATTTCAACTCCCCCTCCCATTCCTTAGATGACATGTCCATCCTGGGCACCTGCAGTGCCACAATGATGCCACCTCAATGTTTCAGGAACAGCAACTCATATTCCACTTGGGAACCCTGCAGCCTAATGGTATCAATGTGACTTCACAAGCTTCAAAATCTTCCCTCCCCCTACAGCATCCTGAAACCAGCCCAGCTCGTCCCCGCCTCCCTAACCTGTCCTTCCTTCCACCTATCCCCTCCTCCTGCCTCAAGTCCCACCCCATCTCCCACCTACCAACCTCATCCCACCTTCCTGACCCGTCCATCCTCCCTGGACTGACCTATCTCCTCCCTACCTCCGCACCTCCACTCACCTTTACTGGTTCCGTCCCTACTTCTTTGACAAGTCTGTCTCCTCTTCACCTATCTTCTCCTCTATCCATCTTCTGTCCGCCTCCCCATCTGTCTCTATTTATTTCAGAACCCCCTCCTCCGCACCCTTTTCTGAAGAACTGTCTAGGCCCGAAACATCAGCTTTCCTGCTCCTATGATGTTGCTTGGCCTGCTGTGTTCATCTGGCTGTACACTTTTAAAATGTTATACAACAAAGTGTGAAGCTGGATGAACACAGCAGGCCAAGCAGCATCTCAGGAGTACAAAGGCTGACGTTTCAGGCCTAGACCCTTCATCAGAAAAGGGTGAGGAGGAGGGGGTTCTGAAATAAATAGGGAGAGATGGGGAGGTGGACAGAATGATGAAGTGTCTAGGCCTGAAACACCAGCCTTTGTACTCCTGAGATGCTGCTTGGCCTGCTGTGTTCATCCAGCTTCACACTTTGTTATCTTGGATTCTCCAGCATCTGCAGTTCCCATTATCTCTGATACACTTTTAAAATGTTGCTACTTTTGTAATGTAGGATTTGCAGCAGCCAGTTTGCTCAGAACAAGTTCCCTTAAACAACAAATAATGACAAAACAATCTATGATCAGTGACAACAAGGTGTAGAGCTGGATGATCACAGCAGGCCAAGCAGTATCAGTGGACCAGGAAAGCTGATGTATCGGGTCGAGACCCTTCTTCTGAAGAAGGTTTCCTGCTCCTCTGATCCTGCTTGGCCTGCTGTGCTTATCAGCTCTACACCTTGTTATCTCAGATTCTCCAGCATCGGCAGTTGCCACTATCTCTGAATCTATGGTCAGTGATGTGGATTAGCATCAATCAAGACATCAAGCAAACTTTCCCTTCTCTTGAAGTTCTGATGCAGATTATTTTACGTTCACCCAGAAGATCAGACAACACATTGGTTTCATTTGAACGATGGCACATTTAGCGGCTTATCACTCAGTCAGTATTGCGCGTAAATGTCAGCCAAGGTTATTTGCTCAGAGTTCTTTTGGAGCAGCTTGGTGTGGCTGGCATATCAAATACTGCAGACTGGTTGAAAAAAATAAGCAGTACGTTTGAACCAAGTCCACAGTCAGAGAAACTGTTATTTGTGATGCTGCTCAGGTCTGTTTTAGAGTTGTGCCAGGGATGGAATCCTCGTGGGTTAAATATGAACAAAGATTTAATTGATCTCATTGAATGGCAGAGCAGACTTGATGGGCCGAATAGCCCACTTCTGCTCCTAATTGGAGGCAAAAAATATTGTTAAGAACTTTGAAAAGTGTTAGGGAATTTGGATATAACATGACAATCTACAAGGACAGAATGCAAACACTTTTAAGAAAGTTAAGCTCCAACATAGAGGAGGTGAGAAACAACAAAAAGATGTTGATTCATGTGAGCAGGGTGGCAGTCAGAAAAGATGTTTGGCTTCTTGTAAAACAAGTGTGGAGAAGGAGCTGAATTGTGCTCATCTGAATGAATCTTAATATTGTTTTTTCGTTCGTTTAGGTGATGTGGGTATTGCCAGCTTGGCTAGCATTTATTTCCCATCCTGATTGCCCAGAGAGAAGTGACGTGGGTACCATATTGCAGTCGGTCTACGGTCATGTGTAGGCCTGCAAAGTGAGAACGACAGATTTCTTCCTTAAAGGCTGTCAGCCACGTGGGCATTTTTTTCACATGGCAACCAAAAGTGGTTACATTTTGAGGTTAATTTCTTAAAACAGTCTTTTACTGAAAAACTGAATTGTATTCAATTCAATTTTAATTCAACTGCCATGTTGGCATTCAAAACCATGTCACGAGAAAATTAGCCTGGAGTGCTGGATTACTGGACCAGTGACATTAGCACAAACGCATTACACTACCACAAATCCTTGAACTCAAGCATTTTGTTTATGCTAGGGTGGATGGAGAAGGAAAATGATTTAAGATAGTTAGCAGTGGATAAAATAGTATTTGAGTTATTTTTGCTCAGCCATCGAGCCTTACAGCATGAAAGTAGACCCTTCAGTGGAACAAGTCCATTGCCAACCATGTTCCCAAACTAAACTTGTCCCATGTGCTTGCATTTGGCCTGTATCCTTCCAAACCTTTCCTATTCATGTACTTATCCAAATGTCTTTTAAATGTTGAAACTATACATGCATCCACCACTCCCTCTGGTAGTTCATTCCACACTTGTCCCTCAAGTCCTTTTGAATACTTTCTCCCCTCCTCTTAAAAATGTGCCCCCTAGATTTGAACTCCCACATCCTCGGGAAATTACCCTTACTATTCACCTTATCTATGCTCCTCATGATTTTTCAAACCTCTATAATGTTACGCCTTGACATTGTATGCTCCAGTGATAGAAGTCCCACCTTATCTAGCTTGTTACTAAAACTCAAATCCCCCGTTTCCAGCAACATCCAGGAAATCTTTTCTGAATGCTGTCCAATTTAATAATATATTTCCTGTAGCAGGCCAAGTAGAACCGCACGCAGTGCTCCAGAAGAAGCCTCACCAACATCCCATTCAACCTCAGCGTGACACCACAACTTCTCTTTTCAAAGGCATTAGCAACAAGGGCGAGTGTGCTAAAGCACCCTGTCTATCAGTGGTGCAAATTTCAAAGACTTATGTCCCACTTCCTAGATCTCTGATCTACAACACGACCCAGGGCACTACCATTCATTGTATTAGTACTGCCTTTGTTCATTTTATCAAAATGCAATACCTCGCATTTACCCAAATTAAACTTCATCTGCCACTCTTCAGCCCATTGATCCAATTAATTAAGAATTCTGTGTAATCTCAGATAACCTTCTTCCCTGTCCATTATACCACCAATTTTGGTGTCATCCAAAAATTTAATAACCAGGTGCCCTCTATTTTCATCCAAATTGTTTTTTTAATGACAAAAGTAGACCCAGTACCGATCCCTGGGGAACACTGTTAGCCACAGGCCTCCGGTCCACCAAACAACCCTCCACCACTACTCGCTGTTTCCTACTAAGCCAATTTTGTATCCATTTGGCAAGCTCACCCTGAATCCCATGTGATCTAATGTTAGGAACCCTGCCAAAGGCTTTATCAAAGTCCATGTAAACAACGTCTACCACTATTCAGTCATCAATCTTTTTTGGTTAATTCCTCAAAAAACTGAATCAAGTTTGTGAGGCATGATTTCTCTCACACAAGACCATGCTCACTATTCCTAATCAGTCCTTGCCTCTCCAACTGCATGTACTGTGAATCCTATCTTGAAGTACAGCATAGAAACAGACTCTTCGGTCCAACTCGTCCATGCTGACTGGATACCCTAAGTTAATCCAGTCCTATCTGCACCCATTTGACTCACATCTCTCTAAACCCTACCTATTTATATATCCATCAATATGCCTATTAAATGTTTTAATTCTACCAACCTCTTCCACTTCCTCTGGCACTTCATTTCCATACCCACGCACCTTGCTGCCCCTTAGATCCCTTTCAAGTCTTTCCCCTGTCACGTTAAACCTGTGACCTACAATTTTTAACTTCCCTATCCTGAGGAAAAGACCTTGATTGTTCACTCTATGCCCTTCATGCTTTTCTAAACACCTATAAAGTCATCCTCAGCCTCCAGTGCTCCATAGAAAATAGCCCAGTCTATTCAGTCTCTCGCTATAGCTTAAACACTCCAAACCTGTCAACATCCTTGTAAATCTTTTTTGAACCCTTTCAAGTTTTATGACCTCTTTGCAATATCAGGGAGACCAGAACTGCATTCAGTATTCCAAAAGTGGCTGAAACAATGTCCTGTACAGTTGCAACATGACCTCCCAATTCCTGTACTCAATGCAACAACCAGTAAAGGGCTGCATACCAGATATCTTCTGCTTGACTCTGTCTACCCGCAACTTCGCTTTCAAGGAATTATGAACATGCAATGCAAGCTCTCTTTGTTCAGCAACTGCACGCAGTGCCCGAGAAGAAGCCTCACCAACATTCCATTCAACCTCAGCATGACACCACAACTCCTCTTTTCAAAGGTATTAGCAACAAGGGCGAGTGTGCTCAAGCACCCTGTCTACCAGTGGTGCAAATTTCGAAGAATTATGTCCCAATTCCTAGATCTCTGAACACTAAAAACTACTATCTAAAACACTACCCAGGAACTTACCATTAAGTGCATAAGTCCTGCCCTGATTTGCCATTCCAAAATGTGCTTAATGTACCTGTAGAATCTCTTTGCATTATCCTTAACTTCTCTGCCAAGGCTATCTTGTATCCCCTCTTTGCCCTCCAAAGAAAGCCTCTACAATCTTTATACTCTTCAAGAGATTCTTTTGATCCCAGTTGCCAATATCTAATATAAGATTCTTCCTTATTCTTGACTTGAACCTCGATATCTTTCTTCATCTATTGTTCCCTACTCTTACTAGCTTTACCCTTCCCTCGAACAGGAACATAATGCTTCTGAACTTTTGTTATCACACTTTTGAAACTCTGCCAATGTCAGTCATGCCTTGACCTACAGAATGTCAACTCCAATCAACTTTTGAATGCAGTTGTCACATACTATAAAATTTTTCCTTACTCCAATTGAGAATGTTAATTTTTATGGAAGTCTTATTCTTTTCCATAACTATTTTAAAACTAATAGAATTATGATCACCAAAGTGTTCCCCTACTTTTGCTTCAGTCATTTGCCCAGTCTTATTTCCTTTAGAAGAGATCACATTTTGCTCATTTTCTAGTAGGTACATTTAACATACTGATAAAGAAACTTTTCCTGAACACATTTAATAAATTCCTCACCATCAAAGCCTTTAACACTATGACAGTCCCAGTCAATGTTTGGTAAATTAAAATCACCTGTTCTTACAACTGTATTATTCTTACATACATCTGAGCTCTCTCTACAGACTTGCTCCTCAATTTTCCTCTGACTGTTGAAGGGTGAGTGCATAGTACAATCCCATTTCTTATTTCTAATTTCTTCCAATATAATTTCACTCAATAATCCCTAAGAAACATCCTTTCTAATTACAGTGATAGTGCTTTCCTTAATTTCTCCTCCTCCCTTTCTATTCTTTCTTGAGCCTCTAAAACCCAGAACATTGAGCTGCCAGCCCTGTCCTTCTCTCAGCCAAGTTTCTGAAGGTGTAGTGACTGTTTTGCTCTGCAGAGGAGGCTGAGGGCTAATGTCATTTGGTCCAATCAGATCTACCAGTGAATAGTGAATCAAACATGGATCCAATCCATCCAGGTTTGTGCCTGTTTGGTGTGAGAGAGCAAGGTTTGAAGATAGTATAAGGAGGAGTAAAGCTTTTCCCAGCAACCAAAACATCAAATGTGGAGTAAGTCATGGTGGCTGCTGTTGTATGCTGTCCAATAATGCTTTTTGAAAACAAAATTACATTTGTAACCTGTTTGCATGAAGAGAAGATAAGGTCTGCTGTAATTCTTCCTCTCCACATAAGTAAATTGATGAAATAAATTGCTTACTGTTGTGGCTCACAGTTTAAACAGTGGAATATGACCAGTACAAAATAGTAAATGGCCAATACATACAGAAAGGCAACACAAAGTGAAGCTTGAATCAGCACTGTTTATGTAGGAGAGAAATAAACTGATAAACCAAATATGAACATATTGATGAATTATGAATATATAATATTTTGCCAATGCTAAAATGTCATAATAATTTGTGGTGGGTTGAATACATTGATATTTTATGAATTTTACTGGGCTAAAACTCTTCATATGATATTAGAGGGATACTGCAAGACGTTTTTCTCTAGCATTCACTATTATTAATGTTGAGACAATTGTGGGAGCTTATACATGTCACATCATATTTGGGAGGTCTGCTCCAGGTATTCAAAGCACTCCCTCAACAAAACAATTACCAGCTCTATCTTCAGTGTTTAAAGTTCATGCTCTGGAATTCTCTCATTTAAAACCAACATACCACAACTTGGCCTTCCTTCTTTAAGGTACACCTAAAACTCAACCTTTTCATCAAACTACTCTGACATAATTTTTCTTGGCTTTGGTCCATTTTTCATTTACTCTTTCATGAGATGTGGGCATTACTGGCTAGGTCATCAATTTATTATCCATCCCGTTTTGCCCTTTAGAACATGCCGTAGAGCCACCATCTTGAACTTTGCATTCCATCTTCAGTGATTGCATCCAGAATGGTATTACAAAGGGAGTTCCAGGTTTTTGACTCGATAATCCCTCAGAAATAACCTTTCTAATTACTGTAATAATGTTTTCCTTAATTTCCCCTCTGACCGAAGTCAATTTGGTTTCATGTTCAGTGGGAAACTCACATTATAACTGCAGTTTACAGCTGTTCAGGGGTTTTTATTGTTTCTGAAGCATAAGTCTTCAGTCTGACAGCCAATGTGTTATTGAAGTCTTTGCTCTACCCAAACATTCGGTGTGGTAAGTGACATATGCATTATCTGCCCAGTGATATAACATTCATCATCAATGGATAACCATGTTGTTGCGGTGCAGATGACAATAGAAATAATCCAACAACAATCTTGACCACAAGTTCATGAGAGACAAAATACATTTTTAGCCAGTAATGTGAATATTTTGAAGTGTGAAACAAAGGAACGCTTGATCCTTTCTTAAAGAGCAGTTCAGAACTTTGTAAGTAATCAATTCCAGATTTGTCTTCAGGTTTTGTGTTTCCTTATTGGAAATTTTATTTGATAGCTTTCTACCCAGTTTTGCAAACACTGATAAATATTTATCACTTAGTCATGCTTTTTTTTATCAGGAAGACTTGCAGCTCCTTGTCTTTAGGTAACGACATCCCTCTCACTTTCAATTGGTCGTGGAAATTCTATATCATATTCAATATTTTTTATCCTGATACTGAAAATGTCTATATCCATATCTAGCAAAATTTGGACAGCGTCAAGGCTGGGGCTGATAAACACAAGTATTATTCATGCCATGTAAATGCTAGGAAACAACCATATCCAGCAAGAGAAATTCCAACTATTTCCCCTTGACATTTCATGAAAATAGTTTGACTGAAACCCCTGTTATCAATGTTGTGAGGGCAATGGTTGACGAAAAACTGAATAGGTTCAGCTTTTTAAATATGGTAGCTGCAACGACAGATCTGAGGTTAAGCATCCTGAGTTGAGTAATCCATTTCCTAACTCCACAAACCATATCCACATCGACGGAGCACAAGACAGGAATTTGATGGGATACTGTCCAATTACCCGCAGGAGTGGTTGCATTCCTAATTTCCTGTGAACTGAATATGCTGTTTGGCCATTTCAGAAGGCATCAGCTACATTGATGTGGGTTTGAAGTCATTTGAATGCCAATCTCAATTAGGACAGCAGACTTACTTACCTAAAGGACAGTAGAAAACAAAGTGGATTTTGCTTACATTTGATAATAACTTCATAATTACCATTATTAAAAGTATATTTCAATTACTGTTTTATTAAAGGAATTCAAATTCTGCCTGCTTCCATGGTGCGATTTAAACCTGCCTCCTTACAGCCTTGGCGTCTGAATTAAGACTGCAATTTCAGTCCTATGATAATTGCACACCATTGCCTCCACAAGACTGTCTGCAGCAAGTCACTAAATCTTCACTAGCACATTGCAAATACAGAACTTCTGCCAAATAGAAGGATAGAGGCAGCCATTTAAGGTTCTCACCAACTAAAACACCATCCTAATTTGGCACTATACTGCTTTTGTTTGATTCTCCCTGTGTCAAAGCCCTGAAACTCCCTTTTTATGACCATTGAATGTGTCTTTACGTCCCATGAACTTGAGCTGTTCAGAAGACAGTTCAGCACTACCTATTCAAGAACAACCATAGATCAACAGGAAATGCGAGCCCTGTCAACAATGTCCACATCCCAGAAATAGTTTCTGAGAAGAGCGAATTCTAATGATATAGAATGAAGAGTGTTGGAGGGTATAAGAAGATTTGATAGCCATATTCAAAGGTGAAGTGAATATATACTTGTGTTGGGAAATATTTGAAAGGCTTTTGAGGCCATGAAATGGGACAAATTAGGTAGTTCTTTCAAAGAGCCTACACAGGCACAATGGGCCAAATGGTTGCCTCGCTGCTCTAATATTTGATGATTTTATGACCTTACATTAAACAGTCCGGTGACATTTGGTCAATGCATTGATGGGAGCTCATGCTAATTATTCAACTGAGATGATGTTGGTGTCTCGGTGCATTTTTGGCCAGCTTTCTATCAGCAGCTACATTTTCCAGTACTGACTTTGGTCAGAGCGTAAAATCAGAATGACAAGTGTTCGTTTTCCAGTTTTCATTTAGTGCAAGAATGAAAAATAGTCACATTTGAAGAAACAGTTTGAATTTAGACGCTCAGTAATTTTTTATTACTTGAGCTGGAGCATTGCTTTTTATTGTGTGCCTGCAGCAGAATTTGTTTGATGTGAATTTTGCTGCTGGCAAATTATTTTCATGGAAGTCTTGTGGTAGGAGATACTATTTTGTTCACTACTAAATTACAGCTATCACTGAATAATATATTTTATAAAATAAAACGTGTGCCTGGACTTTAGTACTTTTCGTCCTCAGAATGACAGCTACTAAAAGCCTTATTTAGGCTTTTTTACCTTTACATTTGTTTGCACCAAAGCTCTGCTTGTAGCATTCTTTTCGCACTACAAAACATTGTTTTCATTTGGTCCTCTGCTGCCCACTTCTTAATGCACAGCAATCCCCATTCATCCAGCACCCCTGTGCTTACTGAGCCGCAGCTCTTCATAACTTGACAGCACCTTATTTTAAAATCCTCATATTGAGTTTCAAAATCCATCTCTTGCCTCACTTCCTCTATCTCTGTGATAGTACATTCTCTTGAGATCTCTGAACAGCTCAATGTGGTATTTTACACTGCTCACCTCCTTTTAATCAATTTAGCCATGGCAACTGTATTTCCTGCTGTCTCGGCCCTCAGTTCACGAATTTCTTCTTTAACGAAGTTCACCTCTCGACTATTAGATCTTACTTAAAATCTATCATTTGTCCCAAGTGTTTGTTCATTTATCCTAATTTCTCACATTGTAGTCCGGAGTTAACTTTTAAAATTGTTAACAGTCTTGTTAACCACTTAAGGACATTTTGTTATATCAAGCATCCTATATAAATGCAATTTATAGTCATAAAGAACAAAGAACAATACAGCATAGGTACCAGCCCTTCAGCCCTCTGAGCCTGCACCAATACATTTTGCCCTTCCATACTAAAACTGTTTTTACTTACAGGATCTATATCCCTTGATTCTCTTCCTGTTCATCTGTTTCTCCAGGAGCTTCTTGAATGTTGCTGTCATGTCTGCTAGTCATAGTAAATGTGAGTGAAAACAACTGACACAGCCAGAATCAGTATTTTAATCTAAAAGGCCAGATAAGTTAAGTTGGAAACCTGTTTCATGTGCTGCTAAACTTATATTCGATGAAAGTGAGCATTAGACTAAATACTCATCCTGCATTTTTGACAAGGACTGTGATCACTTCTCACAACCGAAAGGAGACTTGAGTTATGTATGGAATTGCATAGCAGCCAAGGTCTACTTCACACATCATATTGCCTGTATTTTCCTACTTCAGATTAAACAGTGTGCATTTTCACACACTCTGCGTTGGATTGTTGCTTAATTGAATGTGCACTGGTGTGACACTGATTCTACTCCAGTTAATTAAAAGAAAATTGCTCTCGATTTTATAAAGGTGGAATGAAGATTAGTTCAAAAAAAGTTACATTTCTCTCTCTGCCAGGTATAAATATTGTTCACATAGCAGTTTTAAAGCTTTTTCTTCCAACCACGGTAATAAATGTTCATTGGGTTATTGTAGGTTCCTGTCCTAATCAAAGTCAAAACTCTACTCAAGATCACTCATAGTCTTCAAGATGGCTGATACTTGTCTGTTCTATGCAGAAGTAACTGATTTTTTTAAAAGATTCAGTCATGGGATCTGAAGATCTTTGGCTAGGTCAGCATTAATTGCCCATCCCTAATTGCTTAGAGGGCAGTTAAGAGGCAACCACATTGCCATAGGTCTGGAGTCACATGTAGATCAGACTGAGTGACAATGACAGATTTCCTTCCCTTAAGGACATCACTGACCCAGATGGGATTTTCTGGCAATGAACAATAGATTTATGGCCACCAGGAGACTCTTAATTCCGGATTTTTATTGTATTTAAACTCCACAATCTGTTGTGGTGGGATTTGAACCCAGGCCTCCAGAACATTAGCCAAATTTCTGGATTAATAGTCTAGCCATAATACAACTAGGCCATTGCATCCCCTCGAAATAACCTTTGAATGGGCATGTAGATAATATTTAGGATGAAAGCCACACTGCATGGGCAACAAATTCAGACTTGCCAAGAAAGCTCATAGGCTGAATTTTCATCAAGTCATAGAAACTAAGAATAGGAATAGGCTATTCATTATGATCAAGGCTGATCATCCAACTCTGTGTGCTGTTCTTGCTTTCGCTACATATAGCTTAATCCCTTTAATAATGAGAACAATGTTTGACTCTTGCTTGAAACCATTCAATATTACAGTTTCAACTGCTTTCTGCTGCAGACAATTCCACCAATTTCTGATGGAGGAAATTTCTCCTGATCTCAGTCCGAAACAGCTTACAACATGCTCTTAGTCTCAGACCTCTGGTTAACTCCCTGGTCATCATGAGCACATTCGTGTGTTTATCATGTCTTGTTCTGTTAGAATTGTTGAGGTTTCTGTGAGATAGCCCTATATTTCTCTAAACTCAAGTGATCCCTAACTGATCCAGGTCCTCTTCATACGTCAGCCGTACTGTCCCAGGAATCAGTCTAATATTTTGTTGTATTCCCCCCACACCCAAAACATTCTTCCTCAGATGAGGAGACTAAAACTGTACATACTACTCCAGGTGAGGTCTCACCAAGGCCTTGTATAATTGCAGCAAGTCATCTTGTTCCTGTCCTCGATTCCTCTCGCTATAAAGGCCAACATACCATTTACCTTCTTTACTGCCTGCTGTACCTGCTTGCTTACTTTCAGTGATTGGTGTATGAGGACTCCCAGGTGCAGTTGCACCTCTCTCTTTGCTAATCATCGCCATTCCTCATCCTGACCAACATCGGTACTAACATGTCAGTTGGCGAATGTGGTGAGATTAGAAAATGAGGTTCCTGACATTGAGAAAATTTTCTCATTTTCCACGCAGTACAGCAAGAATTCATGACATGAAAGCCAGAGCAGGTGTCTGTTAGCTCCAGCTGACTTCTTAACACTTTTGGCCTTGCATCTTGGCCAGCAGACCAAATATCCCAGGCTATGCTCTATGAGCAGCAACTGCCCGCACCGCCCAGCTGCAGAACTTGGCATCAAACGCATGCCACATGACTGCATCCATTTTGACTGACATGAAGTAGAGTTCACCACTTCAGGGATGCATTTGGAAGATCACCAGCACCTTTCATTGTAATACTGATGCCAGGTCACTCTGCATGCATGGCAACAAAACCATTTCATGCATTGGAGTAGGTTGCATCTCAGGGCTCTTAGCTTGCTGTCTGCGCATTCTTCTTCTCCATCTTTTGGGATGTTCACTGCATCTCTACCTTGTCTTACCTTTTGCACATTCACAACTTACAGGGTCATTGTACTTTTACCTTGCCTCACCTCTTCGCATAGACACAAAGTCAGTGAGATTGCTGTATTGCCAACAGTGACTAGGCTAGCTGGCAAACATCTCGCTCTACAAAATAATTGTGTGAGTTATAGTCTTCAGTCTAGTCAAAGAGGATTATCGTCACTAACAAAAACTCCCTTGGACATGGTTCAAACCTGTATGGCCGTAAGGACGGGTGAACTGTGTAGCTTGATTTAGTCAGGTGATGAGATAAAGTCTCAATACATTTATGAATGTGAGCTTTTATTCACAGGGTAAAATCACCATGTCACCAATGTGCCCTCAGATTTTTCTTCTTTTTATTTCTCTTCCATGACACATACTGTGAAAGTCTATTCATGGCTCGCACTAAGCTGGGCTTTAAATTAGGGGCTAGCAGTCCAAGTTCCAGCACGCTGTAGAAGTGGCAAGTACTTTTGTTGCTGATCAGCAAAAACTTATTTGAAATAGCCCACTAGAACTCAAAAAGAAAAATACTTCATAAAACTCCCTGAGATTGAGTAAAATAAAATTCAGCTCCACTTGTGAAGATTCACTTAAAAATGGCTTTATTGAAGAATACCAACTTGGATTAAGTTTGCATTTCTTCAGCTTTAAGAATACAACATCAAGAGACAATATAGTAGTATCATATGTTGATGGAACTTATATCTCTGTGATATGTTAACACAAACAAAAGGGGGCAAGTGTTAGGGTATAGGGACAAAGTATTTGGGGAAAACCCAGCATTCACCACAAACATCAGGTAAACGCCATGCTGTGGAGAGAGTACTTACGTTTATGCAGTGTCAGTTCATTCCCTTAAAACTGCTGAAGGTCTGCACCGTTGAAGTACATACAGCACTATTTAATCAAACATAGCATCCAATATCAATGCTGTAAAATTCTACTAATACCAATTTAATAAATTGCTAATTAATTTATTTTTGGCAATGAATATCAAGAAACAAATGTTTGTCAGGATATGGGAAAAATATTGTGCTCTCCATAGGATCTTTTACGACCAACTGGGATGCCAGAAGGAACCTCAAATTTAATGTTGATTTGAAGGATGAGACATTTGATAAAGCAGTATTTCCTCAATACTGTAGTGAAAGCAACAGTCTGAAATATGTCACCATGTTACTCTTCACAGTACCTGTACAAACTTCATACAAATCCCAGGATTAAGGATGCCAGCTATTTACAGAATCTAGAAAATCTGGGATTATTCTTCTTGAAGTCAACAAAATTAAGAAAACAATCTCTGGATACATTTTTAAAGTGTTTGTCTCAGTAAGTAAAGAGAAACTCTTTCCACCGGCAAGATCATAAGTAATTAATGGACAGATTTAAAATAATTACAGAAATGGAAAATGCAGAGACATTAAGAAATATTATATACATCTGGAAAGTACAGCTTGAAAGTCCTGCAAGTAGATCCAACAGAAACATCCAAAAGGAAATAGATAAATGCCTGAGGAATTAAAGTTGCAGCATTATGGGGAAAGGCAGAGATGTGGGACCAATTATCTAACTCTTACAAAGAACTGACAGAGGCACAGATAGCTTCCTCTGTACAGTAAGATTGTGTGCTCCTGACTTTGACTTGTCAGTCAGTTTTTACCTTTCTATTCCTCTGGCGTTTGGAATTGCACCTATCATTCGTCCAATAAATCACAAAGCTCTTGCCAATTGACAGAATTGTCCTCTTTCCATATTAAAAATTCAGTTGTTGTGAAAAATAGGGATTATTCAGTGACTTAAAAAGCAGCCTTTCTCTGTGTAGCATAGTTCTGAGACCATGCAAATAACTACTTTGGGAAATGCATGGTAAATTTTTTAAATGGTGTAGGTTTGTGAATTATTTAAATTCTTTTGGTGCCTCCATTTTTTCTTTTCTAAATGAGCATTCACTTTATGTGACTTTAAATAATGGACATTGTCTGATTTACCTCTAAGCATCATAATTGGGCTGGATCTTGTTCTCAGCAGTTGACCATGTTCACACGTGTTAACATTGCATTCTTGCAAATGAGGTTGAATCTTTTGGTGAAATGTCAGTTCCACTAAGATTTTTGGAAGGTTTTTGGTTGTGAGGTTGGGCATTTTTTTAAAAATTCACTTGTGGAACATAAGTTTCACAGGCTGGGCCTGCAACTTGCCCATCACAAGTGGCCCTTGGGAAGGTAATGGTGAGCTGCCTTCATGAACTGCTTCAGTTCCTGTGCTCTACGTAGACTAGAAATACTGTTAAAGAGGCAATTCTAGGATTTCGTCCAAGTGATACTGAGGAGCACTGATATATCTTTCACTGTATCTTACCAGACTTTTGCCTCTTTAAATATCTACCACATCCCTGTAGCATTCCTCATGTCCAATTCTGCCCCCATTTTGTTCCATGTTTTTTCCCAGAACAACTCACTGCTCAATGGATATTCAGCAAAAGACCAGCATCATTGGTATTTGTGCCATATTAAAAATCTGAGCACTCAGACAAGTTCTGGCATGTGAATATTGCCCTACTCGGCAGTGGACATTCAGTCAGAAGGTGTCAGAGAAAGGGATGATGGTGTTGTGATTCTCCAACAAGAACCTGGAGATCCTGATGGAGGGGATGATGCAGAGTAGGGGTGTGCTTTTTGTGGAGGATTGGCAGTAGTGACTACACGGTAGACCCTGAAAGTATGGTCCAACTAGCCCCCGGTCAGTGCAGACTCCACATTTCAGAAGGAAAGCCAGCAGTGTCACACTGCTCTGTCTGCTGCCTCACATTCATCCTATCTTTGTGACTGCACCCACAACCCTACCAAGGTTTAAGATCTCCCACTCTCACTATTGTATCATTTTTCCTTACTTGCTCCCCCAACCTCCCAGAACATGGATATCCCCTGGATTACCAACAGATGCTTCTTTGAATTACTGTGCCAGAACTTTCTGACTGATTTGGGGTGGCCTGGCTAGATGGATACAAAACTGGTTTGGTCGTAGAAAACGGAGAGTAGCAATGGAAGGGTGATTTTTTTTTAAATGGAGACCGATAATTAGTGGTGTTCCACTGGGAATAGTCTTAGGTCCTCTGTTATTTGCAGTATACACAAATGATATGGAGGAAAATGTGGGTGGCCTGATTAGTAAGCTTGCAGATGACACAAAGATTGGTGGAGCTGCTGAACTTGCTAGTGATTGTAAAAGGATACAACAAGATGTAGATAGATTGGCGATTTAGGCACAGAAATGGCAGATGGAGTTTAATCCAGACAAATGCAAAGTAACGCAGGACTGTCAGGAACGTTAACATACAGATGGATCTGGGTGTGCAGGTCCACAGTTCCTTAAAAATAGCATTGCAGGTGGCCAAGGTAATTAAGAAGGCATATGATATGTTTGCATTCATTGGCCGGGGCATAGAGTAGAAGACTTGGCAAACCATGTCGCAGCTATATAAAACCGTTATTGAGCTTTGTTTGGAATATTTTGTGCAATTTTGGTTGCCATTCTACCAGAAGGATCTGGGAGCTGTGGAGATAATGTGGAGAAAGCTAACTTGTCTCAAGGGCATTGGCTATAAGGAAAGGTTAAAAAGACTAGGATTATTTTCACGGGAAAGATGGCAACTGAGAGAAGACCTGATAGAGGTCTCCGTATTTATGAGAGGCGGAGATAGTTTAGACAGTCAGAGGCTTTTTCTCAGTGTTGATATTTCAATTACGACGGGGCAAGGTGAGAGGGGCTAAAGTTAAGGGGGATATGAGAGGGATTTTTTTTTCACGCAGAGAGTAGTAGGAGCCTCAAATGCACTGCCAGAGGTGGTGGTGGAAGCAGGCACACTCGCGACATTTAAGCAGCATCTGTATGGTTACATGAATAGGGAGGGAATAGAGGGGTACGGACTGACTAAGAGCAAAATGTTTGTTTTTTAAATTAGTTGGGGCATGATGATTGGCACAGCCTTGGAGGGCTGAAAGGCCTGTTTGTGTGCTATACTTCTCTTTTTTATTTTGTTCTGTTTTGTTCTTTTGATGGGCATTTCAATGGACTTTGCCAAGAATTGCTATGCGAAGTCTTTGGCTGTTGTTTGCTGCACATGCATTATTTCCAGAAGGCTGTTGACAAGGTGCCACACAGGAGGCTACTAAAGAAGATAAAAGACAAAAGAACTGTGGATCCTCTAAATAAGGAACAAAAACAGAAGTTGCTGGAAAGCTTAGGAGGTCTGGCAGAATTTTGTGAAGAAAACGCCAGAGTTAATGTTTCAAGTCCAGTGACCCTTCCTCAATAAGATAAGAGGACATGGTTTTCAGGGTGAGGTACTGACATAGAGCATTGACTGATTGGCAGAAGGCAGACAGTGGGATCAAGATGTCTTTTTTCAGGAAGACAGCAGTGACTAGTGGAGTTCCATGGCTGAAGGGCCTGTTTCCACACTGTAGGGATTCTATGAATTCTATGAGGGTCAGTGTTGAGATCACAACTATTCACAGTATACCTTAGTGATCAGGCTGAAGGAACAGAGGATATTGATGCAGTTTGCAGATGACACAGAGATAGATGGGGTGATGGGTAGCGCTGAGGAAGCATGGAGGCCACAGAAGGACTTGGACAGGCTAGGAGAGTGATCAAAGAGGTAGTGTACAATCTGGGAAGTTGTGAGGTTTTGCACTTTGTTAGAAAGAATAGTAGCATACACTATTTTTGAAATGGGGAAAGGCATCAGAACTTTGACATACAAAGGGACTTTGGAACCCTCATTCAGAATCATCTTAAGGATCACACACAGGCTCATTTGGTGCTTCAGAAAGCAAATGCATTGTTAACATTCATTTTAAGAGGGCTAGAATATTAGAGCAGAAATGTGCTCCTGAGACTTTATAGGGCTCTGGTCAGACCACATTTGAAATATTGTGAGCAGTTTTGGGCCCTGTATCTGAGGAACGATATACTGGCACTAGAGGAGGTATCCAAGAATGATACTGTGGTGAAGGGCTTATAATATGAGGAGCAATTGACGGCTGTGGGTTTGTACTCAGTGGAGTTTAGGCGGATGAGGAGACATCTCATTGAAACTTACAGAATACTGAGAGGCCTAGATCGAGTGGTCATGGAGAAGATGTTTCCACTAGGAAGAGAGACTAGGACCCAAGGACACAGCCTCAGAGTAAAGGGACAATTCTTTAGGGAGATGAAAGATATAGTGGCAGAATTCGTAGGAGAAAATTAACTTTCAAAGATTGGTCAAATTTTAATTGACAAATGGCCTACTTCTGCTCCTAATTCCTAAGGAGTTTTATCAAACAAAATTTGGCACAGAGCCTAGAAGATCATATCAGGACAGGTGATTGAAAACTTTGGCAAAGATATGGGTTTTAAGGAGTAACTTAAAACGATTGGGAATAACAGTCTTAATGAGAAATTCCCACAATGAAGAGCTCACAAAATTGAAGGAATAGCTGCCGATGACAGAACAGTTCACTGCAAGGATTTGCAAGAAATCAGAACTGCAAGAGTACAGATGTCTTAAAGAGTTGCAGGGATAGAGAATATTACAGAGATAGGGAAAGGCAAAGTAATGATAACAAGGCTGATTATTTTAAAACTCAGGCGTTGCAAGAGCTTTGAGTGAGAGAATATTGGGTGGTTGCCGAGTAGATTTTGTTGAACGTGTTTTGTTGCATACTGTGATCTATTCAACAAGGTTTTGGAAGAGCTCAAGTTTATGTTGGGTGGAATATATAAGGCCAGCCACGAGGACAATGGAAAAGTGAAGTCCAAAGCAGCAGACATTGGATGCAGGTTTCAAATGAGTTACGCTGAGGTTGAAGATGAGTGATGTTTGAAAACAAAAACATGCAGTCTTGCCAGTGGCATAAATATATAGTCACAAGCTCATCTCAGGGTCAGAGATGACAGTTTTGAGTACAGTCAGGCTCAGTCCAGACAGTTGACACGGAGAACAACAGAGTTGGTGACAGACCTTTTAATGAGCACCAAAGATGAGAGAGGGTGCAGTTGTACTAGATATTTGGTGCCCCTGAGAATCTAACCTGAATTGACAGTGCTTTTGACAATGGAGAGAGAGAAAAACTGGGAAAATCATTACTGAAAACAAGAAACAATTTTCAATTCTAAATGTAAGTAAAAAGGAATTGTCGCAATACAAGGGTGACATTTTATGTCAACATGTGACAGTTAAAAGGATTGAAATGTCATGAGTTAGCTTTTTGTGATGAGTTTATTTCATATTTACCAAAAAGACACATCTCCCAAGCAGGATCAAGAACTTCTTATCACTAAACACAATGGTCAGAGAGTCAAATGTCATTTTCGGGAAGCAAACGGTGGAATAGTGCACATAATACAGCAAAATTTCAGTTTCTAAGTTTAAACTTTCATTACCAGGAACAGCAATCCGTATTTTCTATAAGACAGGAATGTGCAAGTGGAAGTACAAGGAAAGAAGTTATTAAAGTTTTGTGATTATGTAGTATTCAGTATCCCAGCGTGTGGTAGATTGTGGCAGGCTGAATAAACTTAAGGAGCAGATTGTCAGCACTTTTATTAGTGATAGGTTAAAAAGTTTCGGAAGGTGGGAAGGGAAGTGGAGTTCAGACTGAGGTGAGATCAACCATGATCATATTAAATGGTGGAGCTGGCTCGAGGAGCTAAATTGCCAATTCCTGTTCCTCATTCCTATGTTCTTATTTTCAAATAGAATTGATAAATACTGTCAAAAAGAGGACCAAAGAAACATTGGGAACAAAAACAGAAGTTGCCAGAAAAGCTCAGCAGGTCTGTCAGCATCTGTGAAAAAAAAACAGAGTTAACGTTATAGGTCCAGTTCTGAGGAAGGGTCACCAGACATGAAACATTAACTCTCACTTTTCTTCACAGATGCTATCAGACTTTCTGAGCTTTTCCAGAAAATTCTGTTTTTGTTCCCTATTTACAGCATCAGCAGTTCTTTCAGTTTTTATTTTGCAAAGAAGCATTGGCTTTACAATCACATGACAGGATATTACAGTAAGTTTACTCATTGTGCTTCGCTGAAATTCATCTCTTTGCAATTTTAGTGGAAGTGGTAACTTACTTAAGAAAAATAACTAAAATATAAGGGGAAATATCTAGGTATCTTCCCTAAGATAGCAATGAAAGTAATTTTAAAGTAATATGTTGAGATTTCATACAGATATCCCACAGCATGATTTAAAGTTCCTGATTCTACTTTGCTTTTACACGGTAATCATTTCATCCTAACTTCTCAGATACCTTATATCACAGATGATCATCTGCTTTCTATTTCTTGGGAGGTATAAACTTCACCAAGCAATATATTGTATTCTTAATTGTCTGAGGCATTTTAATCTTACCATTGCCCTTGTTCAGTGATCCTTTGTATTTCCATACTTTTCCTTTCATAAACTGTCACTTTTGATTAGCATGGTAACTTTTCAAAAATGTGCCAAGACTGCATATAGTTGCATTTGCACTGTATTTAATTTACCAGTACACTGCATCAGCCTAATGTTCCATTTAAATTGGAGAATCGCTTCAGCCTGCTATGGCTGTGCAAGATTTTAGCTTTAGGTGCTCTGAAATCCATTCCATTCACAATGATCACTGTGTAAAATCATGATTCAGCGAATAATTTATGATGCTGAAGGCCCTTCTGTTTTTTCACAAAAGCTGACTGTTCAGATGGCTAAATGACATCAGAGAACAATAGAGACCTTTAAGTCTGCAGATAAGAAAAGAACTGCATGCAACCATGATCAAAACATGTTGGATAAAATTGCTAATATAAATTTTGCATTCATATCAGCATTTCATCACCTTGGGGTATTTCAAAAAATTCCAACAAAGTTAAACACCTATTGATGTTGGCACGTGAAGGATATGTGACAGCTAATTTCTGCACTGCAGGATGCTACAAGCAATAGTGATAATGACAAAATGTTCTTTTTTTATTCAGTCATATTGAATCAGAGATGCACATTTGTTGAAATTGTGCAAAATCATCTTTTCCATCCATATAAAAGGATATATAATACTTTGATTTGAAGGGCACCTGAAAGACAGCATCTCGGCAGCACAGCAATTCCTCACCCTCAGTGTTGAGACTCTCAATAATGCTTAAGTCTCTGGAGCTGGCTTTGAACTGATAGCCTTACGATCTAATGTTGGAGGAGACATGGCTAGCACTTAGCTCTGGGCTACTGATACTGCTGTGGTTCTTAATGGGATGGCTATCTGCCACTTTTAATTTGCTTGATATTCTCAGAACTTTCTTTGAGGGCTGCAAATGTCCATCTATTTTGTTTTTAAATAATGCAATGATAAAATATAACTATGATGAAATAACTCCACAGAGACTAGTATCCCATCACAAAGTCACCCTTTATTTACACATGGAGAGTCCTTGACACTGATACAGTTCCATCAGTGCCAGTTCTCAAAATGAACAGAATGTCTGACACTCGCACTAATCTGCCAGCCAGGGCTCCCTGATTGGATCAGATTAACAGCCTATTCTATGACATCCACTTGGCTGACCTCGTTACAATCATAATAAATGGACTGGTCATGTTTTGCTTTAGTAAGCTGCATTTGGTCTTGCCTACCTAGAAGGGATGGTTTTAACCAAATTTGTGTTATCAAACCATTGCAAGGCAGTTTTGCTTGCATGGTTCCAAGTTTGAACACTTACCTGCCTCTCAATTGAATCAAGTTGAGTTTTTTTCATTTAATTCAGAAGTCAAATGACATTACCTACTGTACATTTGCTATTTAATTCCAGTTTCATCCAGGAAGTGAAGCCATAATATTCACAGATGAGGAAAGTCATCTGTCCAACTTACTTTGTCGACCCAACAAGATACTGAAGTTTCCCTGTGCCAGAGTTGATTGATTCTGTCGAGTTTCTGAGACTTTTGTCTCCATTTCGCTTCCTGCACATCTGTTCGACTTGCCAATCACTCTTTGTATAAAGAAGCCTCCACTAACCAGCAGACTTAAATTCATCTTTAACTTATTTAAATCTATTTGCCATTGTTCTATGCTCAGCTGCCATATTAGCATGACTTTATTAAATGCATTCCTTATTCATTTATATTCCTTTGTTTCTGGAAGATGCCTCTTCTGAAGTCAAAATGCTTAATATATTGTACTTGTTTGCTCATAAAAGAAAACATTTAACTGATTCCAGGGCCTTGTGTTTTTCCCTCGTGCCTCGGAAATAAAAAGAATGGACTGTATTTTATTTTACCCAAGTAGTGGGTTTGAAGTCAGGGAGGCTGCATTCAACCTGGAGGTGGTTTGTGTAATGCTTGCCCACTTATCCTTCTCCCCACCGACAGCAAAATTAATTGGAAGCCTGGATTCTACTCCCTCCTGCTCCAGACATGTGTTGGAACAGGATGATTGTTAAAAATCTACAATAATCCTGCAGTTTGGACATTCATTTCCCCAGACCCATGAATTGTTTGATTCGTTGAGCACAATTTCACATGCCTTCTTTGAGATCCTA